>NC_036651.1:5616814-5683263 GCF_002806865.2 Cucurbita pepo subsp. pepo | reverse complement strand
TATGGAAAAAGTGGCTCCAAAGATAAGCACAATATGATGGTGGATCTATTATCTATTTTATTAAATTCTGTGGTAATCCACAATAAAGAACTCCAATAGTATCGTATTATTTTATGTTTTCTTGTTCATTGATTAACCAATTAACCAGGTTATATGTTCCCAGAATCACATATTGAACCAGTTTGCAAACTAGGATAGGCTATAGCTCTTCTTATGAAATATAACTGAACTCCTTCATCAAAAGTAGCCTATAAAAAGTAAGTAAAAGAAGTCTGGAAAATATGTATCAGTTATCAACTTACATAAAAAATTCTCTCCTTGATGTTTAATCCATCATCCATTCCTGTTACTCGTAGGTATATCAATCTGTGCATCAAGAGATTGAGGTTAAGCCAATATACGAATTACTTCAGTAAGAGGGTTGACGGGCAGGGATCGAACTATTCTGTTTATGAATAAAGGTTTCTTCTCATCCTGAAGATTGCAATATTCAAATATTTTCCTTAGTTACTGAAAATCAAACACTATTTTGTGCTTGATACCTGTGCCACGCCTGTTCATAGCTGAAAATTGAACTCTTCACAAGCTTCACTGTGGGAGCCTCAGATATCCCGTCTGCATTGCTTAAAGTTAGACAAAGGCCAAAGGATTATATTCCTTACATAAAAAGCAAAAGTCAGCATACCACTCCGTTGCAAAGCAGCCAAGAAAGACTCCTCACTTTTAGTGCTAGCATATATCATTAGGGGCTTTGCTTGATATTTCACTGGATCAACAAGAAAGGAAAAGATGGGGCAAACATGATAAACAAAGCTATAAGAATTTGATAACTGCAGTTAAAGAAATTTAGAGAAAAGATATGCGAACCATGGGAACGGTATTAAAGCAGTAATGACTAAATCTCATTAAAGTTCTCAAGCTATAATATCAGGAAACTTACTCAATAGAATTAAACCAGGTCAGAAAGCTTACATCCTTACAAAGAGGCTTGAACTCATACCTAGATCAATCAGAGGATATTCCATGCTGCCATCTTCCCAAACATCCAGCACATGAAGCTGACGGATGCTAGAATCATAGTATGAAACTCCCACTCTGAGAAGAAAACTTGCTGAGCCATTTTAGCTTTTCACTAAGGGAACCTTATCATCCACTAAACCCTCTGTCACTTAGAACTTAACAACATAAATATTATGAAAATCAAATTTTAGGTTTTTTTTTTCCGTAAACGCCTAAGATGTCTATTTAGATATTTATTCAGCCTTAGTCAGTATCAATATGCATACTGACATACAAATAAAAATCGATCACTTACTAGCATACTTCTATACTTCAAATAAGTGTAAATTCCTAGGATAAAGTTTTCTTTTGATGCTAACAAACTTCCAAACACATGGTAGGGACCTAGAAGAAATTTATAGTATGGTAAAGAAACCTCACCTCTGTCCATGTTTGACACATGCCATATATATCTGTCGTTCAAGTCAGGGGAATAAAAAGGGCAACAGAGTGAGAAAGGTGGTGAACTACTAAACCAGTGAAGAGCATTTCTCAATTTAAAACTGTCAGTAAATCTGAAACGAGTCTATAACTTCAATAATAATGGAAGACGGGCAAACTCTCCAATTTCATTCCACGTGATGCACCATCCGTTTTCTTCTATATAATTTTACCCGACCTAGATTTCATTACATGTCAGCTCGGATACTGATTCACTTAAAAATGAAACTCAAGGAATATATTAGAATTGGCTAAAATTATTTAAATTCAAGCCTTGCACTTCAAGATACGGCGTAGTTCAAAAGCAAAGTTTGACGTAATAAATAATAGAATCTGTCCACTGATTAGTTAAGTTATCCATTAATTAAATCAAATGACATTAATTCACCGTAAACAGAGATTATGAGGAAATTCGACTCCTTATTATCGTTATTCCATAGCTTTTCCTAATTCAGAAGATAAATGTCACGTGATTTGCTGTGCTTCTCTTCCGTCTTTTTTCCATTCAACACTGCTTTATTTCCAGACTTAACAACGAAATTAATATATTTGATTCGATTGTTCAAAAGATCAAGGTTGAGATGAACTGGAGAGATCAAATACAAAGTTAGAATCAGCAGTCCAGTCCAGGATCCTTCAAATGAATTACTTTCTCGCTTATTTTTATGTTCTCATCCACTAACACTACAAACCAATCAAAGTTTCCTTTGCTTTCCTTTTCATCCATTTCTCACCAACTAGAGATGAATTGTAAGACGGAGAAATGCAGGAGAAGATTAAAATCGCACTCTTAACTTTTCTCGTTTCATCCAGTCACAATACAGAAGAACAACCAAAAGAAGATTAAAATCGCATTGGACTGATCTCGTATATACCATAAGAAGATCGTGAAAAACATAAATGCAGAGAAAGAGAATAAAAAAATGATCAACCTGAGGCACCGCTTCCGTTTCGTCCACTTCCTCCATTTGTCCCGAATAAAGCGCGAAAAGTCAAAAACCAGTAGTCCCGCGAAATAGAATTTATAGTTCCTTTAAACCGGGTCGGGTCGGGTCGGGTCGAGAATTTCAACTTACAAAACCTAACTGAATCGGATCAAGTTATTTAGCTATTTACGGACCCAAAACAAGCCAAGAGATGACTCAACACATGACAAGACCCTACACGGTGAGGAGCCCTATCCACTTGGTCTTACCCAAAACAAGTCTAGTTCACGAGCCTTGTGACACAATCGCACTTTCGAAGGCAGTGGACTAGCGATTGTGCGGCATTTACTTTCCAACGACAAGTGAGCTAAGCCAATTTGTTCTTGCGTCGCCTACGGCCAAGCGACGTATGATCGAGTCTCTAGCCTCGGTTTTAAAAGAAGGTTTTAGAAAACGAGGAGAGAAAGAGATTTTAGAAAGATGGATTTTGGAAAGAGACGTTATATAAACAAGCAAGAGAAAGATAACAACAACTTAGCATATATAACCTTGGGTAGGGAGAAGTTGACAAGGGTTTGGCTTGTCATGGGCATGCGGTCATGGGCAACACGTCCTAGACGAGCATGACCGTGACACCTTGCTCCTTTTTTTTCAACTCTAAGAGCACTGTGTATGAAAGAGAAAAAATGTAACAGCCCAGATCCACAGCTAGCAGATATTATTCTCTTTGGACTTTCTCTTTTAGGGTTTTCCTCAAGGCTATAAAACGCGTCTGTTAGGAAAAGGTTTTCACACCCTTATAAACGATGGTTTGTTCTCCTCCCCAACCAATGTGGGAACATCACAAAGAATATGTGACAAGTCCCATCATGAACTACGATTGCATTTTCTGATCCGAACAGTAGAACTATTTATTGAGTATTTTTAGGTACTCAAACCATGTTTACCATTTTTTCAAGTAAGATAAAGCACCCATTTACTGATGACGATCAACGTTGTATAACGTTGAAAATGTAAAAAAAAGAATTGGTCAAGTTTATTTTACGAAGAACGATGATTTTATGCATAGTCAAATGAATTAAATAATAAAGGGAAGGAAAATAGGTTGACAAAAACAAAGAATTGATAGCTAAAGTTTATTAAATGAAATGATCCATTCATAGAGGGAATGCCTCTTGAATTCAAATGAAATAAAAAGGTCAAAGGAAGAGTCTTAATCATAAAACTTTCTACCAAACTCAAACAAATTGCATTTAATTTTTTATTTTCCAATTTTGTTGCTTTTAATGGCTTGTTTGTTCGGTTGAATGTATGAGGGGTCCGTACCCACGTCTATAGGCGTTGGTTGGTATGAATCGGTCGGTTGCAATAGTTTAGGATGGAATGTGTGCGGTTGAGGAGACAATGACTATGTCGGTCATTTGGAGTCCATTAGTGACTGCAACATTTTATTGTTAGTGACGTCAGACTCCCAATTTTTCATAAACATCATTAGTGTCTCGAACATTCTTGTCCATAGTGCCTTAGGCTTGATGTTCCTTGAGATCCTGAGCTTCTAATTGAGGAGTAGTTAGTAATGTCTGATGCTAAATTGTCGTTCATTTTTTTAATAAATATTTAAAAAAATATTCATTTCAAAATTTTTTTAATAGATAATTTCTAATTTTCAATATATTTCCATAAAAAATGCAAAATATTATAACAACCCATAAATATTTCATAAACATTAAAAATAAAAATTTCAATATTGTAAATATACCTAATATAAATACACAATAAATGAATTTTGTGTATTAATTTTGATATGTATATAAATATATTTATATTTAAATATAAAAAGCGAGGCAAGGAAGAGCCAGTCAGGGATTTGGGCAAGATTAGAGATGAGGAAGGAGAATATAATTCAAGCTCGGGGTCTGTTTAGCTTACAGGAAGAAATCTCTCTCCACTCCCTCTTCTATCCTGTCTTAATTGAACGAGTTCCCGTAAATTAAATGAATATCTCTAATTATGACTACAATTTTAATTACAACAATTTCTGTGTAGACGTAATTACTCAAATTAAAAGTAATTATTCCATTGTAATCTTAACATGATTATCTTCGTGTCTTTTTCCGCGTGACAATAAAAATAAAAATAAAAAGCCACAAACTAAATTAACAAAATAATAATAATAATAATAAAAATAAATTTATGAATCTAAATGGTCCTTAAATTTCATTGTTAGATGTCTATCCAAAAGGTTAGAAAATTAAATTTTGGTCAAAATTAAAAAAAAAAAAGAAAAAAAAAATTATATATATAAATAAGAGTAATTTGGAAGTGACATCCAGAGCATGTACAATACGAAAGAGGCTGGTTTTTGGTTTCATCCGCCATAGTTAAATCTGTTGTGTTTCATATTGATTTTGATTTTGATTTTGATTTTGATTTGGGACCGATGCCTTCATCTTCCTTCTACCACTATCTTTGATTTCCATTTTTGAGCTTTTGCTTCATCTGATTATGGAGGCGCCCTCCTTTGTTTCAAAAGCGAGGACTGCCTTTCATTCCGCGGCTGCTAAAGCGGAGCGAGTTTTCTTCGACTTTAAATCCGATCCATCAGGTACGCACAATCTCATCATCCATTCTCTAAATTTGCTCCCCTTTTTTTGGATTCTTCAATTCATTTTACCTTTCCCCCCTCTTCCTGATTCCTCTAAGATTTTGATAAACAACAACTGCCTAAGATCCACGAACGGACTTCCAAGAACGAAGATGAAATAAGGGTATGATTCTGTTTCTTCTCTGTTGACCTACTTATTTTCATTGACTTCTCTGCTATCTCATGTTCCTTCAAATTTCATGATTTAAGCTGCCTTCTCGCCATCAATTTTCCAGAATTCTGGCAATTGGCTTGTGTTTTCTGCTTCGATTTCTGTGGTAGATAGTAAAATAAACACGAAAATTCTTTGAGTGTTCTTCAATTTGAAAAGGGTCAACTTCTTGAGCTGAAGTGGATATCAGGTTGACCGCCTATTTTAGCTTTTGTTTCACCATTTCATACTTTTCTTGTAAAACAAACAGAATGCATGTGGAAATGTCTAATTCAGCTATCTATGTTCATTCATAATCTGCATTTAGTCTAAACATAAGATTTTCAGTGTTTATATATCCCCGGTAACAGACAATTTCTCAAGCGGATGTTGTAAAATAACTGCAATGTCTTAATGCAATGTGGAATGTTTCAGAGTCACAGTGAGCCAAAGCATTCGAAGTGGAGACCGCCGAACATCGGGACAAAGCAGGACTGGCACGATAAGTTCAAAAACATTCGAATTGGAAAGAAAGCTGCTGAGGATACTGAAAAAGTTGAAAATCCAACCATGTCTGTACCATTTTATGATGAGAATTTGTACCTACTGAACATGAAAAATGATATTGAAGCAAAGGTATTAAACATTCATAAATATATAGCGTTTTTTGATGAATTTTGTCACAATCTGTATAATTTCTATTGTTCTAAGTTACCTAGCATGGTTCATAAGTGGATTCAACTTCCAAGTTCTACATACATTAGCAATTAGGAAAAGAGGAAGCCTTAATGTTCGAGCCATCCGATTTGGTAAACTAATGGAAAACTCCATAGAATTTGTATGCTCGTACGTGTTTTTGACCATTATAGTCTATACAAATAATGTCCTCCGAGGTGATGACTCTGGAGTTAATCATAATCTTTGTGAGATAATTAAGATCTGTCTTGTTGATTGAATTTTTCTCTTATACTAACTAGTCTCGTATTTATTTAGAATGCAGAAATAGTTCCATCAGTTGAAAGCTTTTTGGCTACTGACAGAGCTAGTATTCCTCCCCTTTCAGTTATAAAGCAGCTGGCTATCGCTGTTGAGTGAGTTTCTCTTCTTTCACGTTTTCGATATTTTGATTGCGTTCTTTTGTTTTTCTTCGATTTTCTGGTGGATCTTGTATTCACACTATTATTTTCGAGGATAAAGGACTTCCTGGATACTTGGTTCTTAAATGTTGACAGTCTTGGTCTCTGGTCATTTTATCAATGTTTTCCTACAAACTATTTGACGAGCTTGCATTGAAACTTGTTACTGATACCTCAATATCCGTACTCTTGACCTAGGGCTGGAAAGAAATCCAAGTCGATAAAGAGTTTGGTTGCTTCGCCAGGAGATTCTTCATCTACAAGGGAGAAGTCAGGGTTGAGTCTGTCTTCTGTGAGGGCATTAATGCTTCGTGAAAAGGAGGAAAAGAGCTCAACTGAATTTCGTCACGATGAGAGAGTTCAATCTTTGATTTGTTCACTCTTCGATGCAGGTACATGCACATTCCAGGTTACGCACGATGTGATGTATTCATGTAATTTCTTGCATATTTTCCTGCAACGATCTCACTTCCATTATAATCATCTGTAACGTATGCGCAGAGGGAGGAGATTTTCTCAGAAGGAGCTTTAGCACTGCTTCAGAGGGCACAATTGTGACATCCTTGACTAGAGATATTCATGGTGCTCCTCCAGATAGCCTCCTTGTTAAGATTTCTGAAGTCATAGGAAGCTTTAGATGTCTTCGGAAAATGGCACTTTTTTGGTGCAGAATTGTCGATGAAGTGAGTTCACGATGTAGAACTTGATTGTGCTACCTAAGGAATGGTTACAAATGATGAAAATATTTGTTTTTGTGCTTAAAGCTTATTATTCAAAATTTTATAGACACCTTTTTTTGTTTTAGAGAAAGGACACTTAGTTCATGCTTACCAGATAGTTCAACCCTTTTTTATAACTGTAACTAATGAAGTTTGTTTGCAATGATTTTATTATGCAGATGAGAAGATTCTGGGCAGAAGAGCGATATCTACCTGGCATTCCAATAGATGAAATTCCAGATCTAAATTCATGTCTTCTATATCAGCGATTTCAGGTTATAAATTGTTGCGTCTCCCGCAAAAGACGCCATGAAATAGCAACTGACAAGTTAGATGCTGTACTACGGGAAGCAAGTTCAAATGCTGAATCAAGAACATCTGAAGTAACTGTTCCTGCAAACACTCTTTTGTATGCGAGACTCAGTAACGGGGAACTTGCACTTCGACTAGGTGCTGATTGCCCATTTGGTGACCATAAAATGTTAGAAACTGGTGAAGCAGTTTACTCTCCTGTTACACAGGTTCGGCTAATGGTATTGGATCTTTTCATCAGTGTTAAAGAATGCAAAGGCTTAATCCAACCTATTTTTTGTGGACAGGAAGGTCCTTTGCTAACCGAAGACGTCATTAAAGAAACAGAGGAGTTTGTTCTTCGAACCGGAAGGTATATTATTGCACTCGGTTTTATTCTTAACATTATATCATCCGGTATTTCTGCTTGACGACTACAAAATCTCCAATTTGCAGTGTGGGTGCTGGATGTTCTCAACTTCTCTCAGACATGCAAGCTTTCAAGGTCACTTTTTACTGTCAATAACTACTGTCCACCATATATCGATTAACGGAGTACTTAAGGTGATGTGTTCTAGTAGACTAACTTCGCTGTTACTATTAATCTAGGCTGCAAATCCTGGCTGTATCTTGGAAGATTTTGTAAGATGGCACTCCCCTCCTGATTGGACAGAACCTGAACCAAATAGTGATAGTATAGATTCTCCTGTTGGTATCGATTCAAGAGGTCAACTTAGCAGTCGAATGCAAAAAGAAGGTGTGGACCTTTATCTTATGTTCACTATGTCTTAATTTCGACATTATGATCCTGATATTTCTCATAAATTGGAATGTCAATATTGGGCTTAATTTGAGGGAGTCTCCTGCTATTTAATTTTTTTTTACCGTAGCTGTCCTTCCTGTCCTCATTGCCACTGGACTCGGAAAAAAAAAACTACATTTCCGAACCTTTCTTTTCCACCCCATTCAATGGAGGGCTGTAACCGAAGCAAGCACTTGGCTTTAGAGCCCTAACTTGCTTTGGATATAGTTTTACGAATTAGGAACATTCATTGGGGGTATGAACGTATGTGGGTACCGTGATTCCTCTGTATAATAGCCTTGTTCTTGGGACTGGGAAATTATGTCATAAACGCTGAGTTTTATGAGCTCTGTTCATACCAGGTAATTTGTGGCGCGAACTATGGGAAACATCGAAAGCTGTGCCTGCTGTTAAACAAACACCACTCTTTGATGAGGACTTGGTCGTGTAAGTTGGAGGAATTTAAAACCAGTTACTGTTTGTTTGTTCTGTACTTGAAACTGTGGCGCTAAACTCTGATACTGCAGGGAAGGTATTCTGAGTGATTTAGAGGAGTTGCCACCTTCTGAGCTGTTTGAGCCGCTGTTCATTTCTTTAGTAAGTTGATTATTACTACACACTACTTCCTGTTGTCTAATAACGTACTTCACTTACTGGGAAATGGGCTTGAGTTTATTATCTCTGTAGTCTTGAAAAGTAATAATTCTAGGCAGATTGGATCTCAAGAATGAGTTCATCAAGCTTTCAAGGGATCTTAGTTCCTGGAATTTTAAACTAATTGTTGAGTTCCTGTAATATCCCACATCGGTTGAGGAGGAGAACGAAACACCCTTTATAAGGATGTGGAAACCTCACCCTAGCAGACGCGTTTGAGGAAGCCCGAAAGGGAAAGCTCAAAGAGGACAATATCTGCTAGCGGTGGGCCTAGGCCGTTACCGTTCGTATAAATAAACTTTCTTCCAATTAATGGCTTCATATCTCTATAATTGCGACGAGAAAGATCCCTATGTCTTATGAAGATAATGAATCTTCAAAATATCGCTTCGATACCACGAGTCTCTATGCTAACATAATCTCTTTTTCTATGTGCAGCTTGGTTTAGGATTCATAATGGCGGAGGCCAAGTTGGCTAAAAATAATAATTTGTCAAGCTTGTTCTATGAGTGCAAGGGCTATGTTGTAGCAACATGTCAAAGAAGCTCTTGGAGCAACAAAGTTGATGATATTTGTCAGGTTCGCTCCCACTTTTTGCTGCTTTCATGCATATCTTACGAACCACAAATCTTTTTAAAGCTTTGGGATCATTGTATGATATTGTCGTGTGCATGAATTAAGATGTGTGGTTGATTTCACATCCAACCTAGTCGTTTACCAGATAACGAACAAGTTCCCACGCACGGAGTGGCCCTGCCCGTGGTGGGAACAGGGAAGCTAATAGAATTAATGGCATTTTCGAAACGTTTGTTGCATATCTGTTTATTAGTATCGAATCACGATCGTGATTCAAGCTGATGTATATGACGGGATCCGGAACAGGTGTATGAAACAGTGGAGACTATGATGGTGAATCCAGAGGAAATTCTGAAGGCTATGAAGCAGCCAGAAGAATCAAACATGACAGCCGGTGAGCTGAAACGGCGTTTCAAGAAGATGAGTCTGAACTTCGTAGGGAAGGACGGAGATTCAAGAAAATCGTCTCCAAAAAATGTGAACTCGGACGAAAGGCCATCGTCACCGTCGTTCTCGTCGTTCTTCGACAGTAAATCATCTTTATTTGCAAAGAAGCCTCCTAAACCAGAAACTCCATCTGCTGCTACAACTGATGAAAATGGTTGGACATTTGTTTAAACAGACAAGCTGAAACTCTTCTGCCAAACACTTGAAAGCTGAATTGTAAATTATATATTGAAACTGCATTTAAATAGTGATGGGTTGGTTCCTTTTGTAGTATACAGAAGCGATTTTTCTTCATTGGTTGCATGATTTGATTATTATTTCTTTTTGGATGTAAATATATAGCATGGGATGACATGGGATTTTGTTCATTTACTTCTAATTTTCTCATAAAATTAATCTTATTGACTGAATAAAGAGACTGCTTATTTGATGAACACTACAACTCCCTTTCTTCTCTTTGTGCCATTTTTTGAAGTTAATTTACATATTTTGTTTGTGTTGTTCTGTGGGTGTACTGAGATTGCTCTGTTAAACCTAAAATAGATCATAACTGTATATACTAAAATAGTCTAAGATTTACTAGTTTATGATTTGAAGGGTTTGTTACCAAATCTATGATTTTATGGTTTGTTACCAAATCATAGATTTGGAATGTAATCTTCATTATACGCATCTATAAATACATGAGGTCGTGACCCATATAGGTCATCGTGCCATTCAATCTAACATGGTATCAGAGCCAAGGTTTATTTTTTAAACTCCTCGCCATGTCTTCTTCCTCCTCTCCATCCACCATCTCCAACACCGTCTCAACTACCATGGCGACTTTTGGCCCAATCCCTCTACACCATGTTGTCACAATTCGTCTAACCAAAAACAACTTCATCATATGGCGTGCCCAGCTCCTCCCCTACCTACGGAGTACGAAGCTTATGGGCTACCTCGATGGCACCAATGTTGCACCTGCCAAGCTGATCCCTTCCTCAACTGCTGCTGGTGCTGAGCTGGTCTCTAATCCGGCCTATAATCAGTGGTATGATCAGGATCAACAAGTCCTTAGCGGCCTTCTCTCCTCCATGTCTGAGGAGATTCTTCATGATGTGGTTGCCGCTACTACGTCCAAGGAGGCGTGGGATACCCTGCAGCGGATGTTTTCATCGTCAACTCGTGCTCGCACTACTCAGATTCGTGTTGAGCTCGCCACGTCCAAGAAACGAGATCAATCTGCTGCAAATTATTTTTGCAAGATCAAAGGGCTAGCCACCGAGCTGGCCGCCGCCGGCTCTGCCTTGCAGGATGATGATGTGATCGCGTATCTTCTCGCTGGTCTTGGCCCTGACTATGATCCCTTCGTCACCTCAATGACTACCAAGAGTGAAGCCCTCACCCTTGATGATGTGTTTGCACATCTAATGACGTATGAAGCTCGCCAACTACAACACCAGGCTGAACTTCAGTTAAATCTTGGATCTTCTGCCAATTATGCTAGTCGTGGTGGTCAGCAGAAGAATCGTGGGCGTAGGGATCGCGGTCGTGGTCGTTCTCAAGGTTATGCACCCTCTCGTCCTGCTGGTGATCGTCGTGGCCCTTCTGCTCGTCCTTCCTGCCAGATCTGCGGCAAAGTGGGGCATACTGCTATCCGCTGCTGGCATAGGATGGATGAGTCCTATCAAGATGAACCTTCTTCTGCTCCTCCTACGGCACTGGCGGCTACTTCCTCTTACAAGATTGACCCAAATTGGTACAGCGACACAGGCGCTACGGACCATATCACCAGTGACCTGGATCGTCTCGCTGTGCGTGAACGTTATCATGGAGGTGAACAAGTTCAAGTCGGCAATGGAGCAGGTTTGCGTGTTTTGCATACTGGTCATTCTCTAATTAATACTGCTACTCGTCCTCTTGCGTTGCGTAATATTTTGCATGTGCCTGAAATTTCCAAACATCTTCTTTCTGTTCATAAATTTTCTCGTGATAATGACGTATTCTTTGAATTCCATCCTTGGCATTTTTCTATAAAGGATCGACAGTCGAGGAAAAGTCTCCTAAATGGGAGGTGTGAATCTGGTCTTTATCCTATTAAGCCATCCGATGTCGATAATCTCAAGCACGCCTTGGTGAGCAGATCTACTACTCACGCCCAATGGCATGCACGTCTTGGACATCCTTCATCTCAAGTAATAAAATCCATTTTGCGTCTAAATAATATTTCGTGTGCTAGTGAGTCATCTTTGTCAGTTTGTAATGCGTGTCAGTTAGCAAAGAGTCATCGATTACCATATACTAGTTCTTCCCATAGGTCTTCGTCACCTTTGGAACTTATTTTTTCGGATGTTTGGGGCCCTGCACCTCCATCTGTTGGGGGTTTTAAATATTATATTAGTTTCATTGATGATTTCAGTAAATTTTCGTGGATCTATTTGATGCATGATCGTACAGAAGCTCCTCGTATATTTTTGCAATTCCAAGCTCATGTTGAGCGCCTCCTAGATACTAAAATCAAGTGGGTTCAATCTGATTGGGGTGGGGAATATCAGAAAATTCATAACACATTTTTTCGTTCCCTTGGAATTGGTCATCGTGTTTCGTGCCCTCACACACATCAACAAAATGGGTCTGCTGAACGCAAGCATCGTCATATTGTTGAAACTGGCCTAGCCCTTCTAGCTCATGCTCATGTACCTATTAAATTTTGGGACGACGCGTTTCTTACAGCCACATATCTCATCAATCGTCTTCCTACTCGTGTCATCGATAAAAAATGCCCCTTAGAGCTTCTTTTTCATACCCCACCAAATTACTCCTTATTAAAAATTTTTGGGTGTGCTTGTTGGCCTCATCTTCGTTCTTATAACAAACAAAAGCTCTCTTTTCGATCAAAGGAATGTGTCTTTCTAGGCTACAGTTCTTCACATAAAGGGTATAAGTGTCTTGACACCGATTCTGGTCGTGTCTATATGTCTAGAGATGTCATATTTGATGAAAATGTTTTTCCATTCAAGAGAGCCTCACCTAATTCTTCCCCAATCATGCAGTCGACGCATAATGCCCCTGATTTGTGCACCTTGCATTTGGGTAATAGCAGTACTAATTTGGAGAATGATCACATGCATATGTCTGGGCCTACTAACTCTTTGGATGCAGAAAATTTGGTGTCTACATCAGCTTCGGAATTGCCGCAACAATCCTCCGCGTCGCTGCCATGCGAATCGGCGTTGGTTGTTCCGCCAATGATTGAGGCATCGGCTTCTCCGCCAGCAGATGATATTGCGCAATGCCCGGTCGAATCCTCGGCCGTTGGTCAACCAACTGCTGTAGCATCGGTTGCTCCCCTCGCAACGGCTGATACGGCCGTCCCCTCAAATGTGGATCCTGCACCTACTACTCATCCGTATGGTACTCGATTGAAGCACAATATCAAGAAACCCAAGGTGCGTACAGATGGAACAGTAACATATCTTGTAGCTCGGTCTTCTGCCTCTGAACCTACTTCACATATTACTGCTATGGAGCATCCCCTCTGGCGTCAGGCAATGAATGATGAATTTCAGGCACTTCAAAAAAATAAGACATGGCACTTAGTTCCTCCTCGTGCTGGTCTTAACGTTATTGATTGCAAATGGGTTTTCAAACTCAAACAAAAGCCAGATGGCTCTATTGATCGCTACAAAGCACGCCTGGTTGCTAAAGGTTTTAAACAGCAGTATGGCGTCGATTATGATGATACCTTTAGTCCAGTTGTTAAGCCCACTACCATTCGGCTCTTATTATCTCTTGCTATTTCTCGTGGTTGGGCTATTCGGCAGATTGATATTCAAAATGCTTTTCTTCATGGCCTTCTTAATGAAGATGTTTATATGAAGCAGCCCCCTGGATTTGTGGATTCTCAACACCCTGGTTATCTCTGCAAGCTGGATAAGTCGCTTTATGGCCTTAAACAAGCTCCGCGTGCCTGGTTTTCTCGCCTTAGCTCCAAACTATTACAGCTGGATTTTACACCTTCAAAGGCTGATGTCTCTCTTTTTATTTTTAACAAAACGGGCATTCAGATGTATATCCTCATCTACGTTGATGATATTATTATCATCAGCTCATCTTCTACGGCTACTGAGAAACTTCTTACACAGCTTCAGGATGATTTTGCCGTCAAGGATCTTGGTATTTTGAGTTATTTTCTTGGGATTGAGGTCCGCCATACTTCTAGTGGACTTATTCTGACACAACATAAATACATTCGAGATTTATTAGCCAGAACCAATATGCTCACCTCCAAAGGTGTGCCCACACCTATGCTTCCCAGTGAGAAGTTGTTATTGAATGGTGGTGAAAAGCTCTCACCTGAGGATACTACTCGCTATCGAAGTGTCGTTGGTGCTCTCCAATATTTGTCTCTGACACGTCCTGATATATCCTTCTGTGTCAACAGAGTGTGTCAGTTCATGTCCTCTCCGACTTCTATACATTGGGCGGCAGTCAAACGAATTCTCCGTTATCTACATGACACTATTGATATGGGTTTGTGTCTTACAAAGTCCAGCACTGATTTGTTGAGTGCCTTTTCAGATGCTGATTGGGCTGGGAATCCTGATGATCGTCGAAGCACTGGAGGCTATGTGATCTTCTTTGGTGGCAATCTTATCTCTTGGAGTTCGAGGAAACAATCGACAGTTTCTCGTTCTAGTACGGAAGCCGAATATAAGGCGGTTGCTGATGCCACTGCCGAATTAATTTGGATCCAAGTTCTCTTGCGTGAGCTCGGGATCTCGCAAGCGCGAGCGCCTAGCCTATGGTGTGACAACATTGGTGCCACCTACCTATCCGCCAATCCAATCTTTCATCGACGGACGAAGCATGTTGAGGTTGATTATCACTTCGTTCGTGAACGAGTATCGACTCGTCAGCTTGATGTTCGACTCATATCTTCCAAGGATCAGCTCGCCGATATCATGACAAAGCCACTGCCAGCTCCTTCTTTTAGCTATTTTAGGCGCAATCTGAACTTAGTAGTACATCGTCCAGATTGAGGGGGGGTGTTAAACCTAAAATAGATCATAACTGTATATACTAAAATAGTCTAAGATTTACTAGTTTATGATTTGAAGGGTTTGTTACCAAATCTATGATTTTATGGTTTGTTACCAAATCATAGATTTGGAATGTAATCTTCATTATACGCATCTATAAATACATGAGGTCGTGACCCATATAGGTCATTGTGCCATTCAATCTAACATGCTCCATTTTTGTGGGTGAATGTTAGATAAAAGCCTGATGTTTTCTTATTTATACATGTTTTACTCAGTTAATCGAATATTTTCGTTCGACCATATTTTTTTTTGACCACTTGACAAACACGTCGAATGGTTTTTAAGGTGGCCATTTGGAGGGAAGTCGAATGGTTTTTTAGGTGGCTATTTGGAGGGGAGTGGCACAGATTTAGTCGGCGGCACAGATTTAGTTGGTCACTCCCAGTCGGAGGGGAGTGTCATAGATTTAGTTGGCCACCCTTGGTTGGAGGGGAGTGACACAGATTTAGTTGGTCACTCCCCATTCATAGATTTAGTAGATTTAGTTGGCTACCCTTGGGGAGTTGGAGGGGAGTGACACAGATTTAGTTGGTCACTCCCCATGTCATAGATTTAGTAGATTTAGTTGGCTACGCTTGGGGAGTGGCATAGATTTAGTTGGAGTGGCACAGATTTAGTTGGGAGTGTCATAGATTTAGTTGGCTACTATTGGGGAGTGACATAGATTTAGTTGGTCACTCCCAGAGGGGAGTGGAGTGTCACAGATTTAGTTGGCGAGGTTGGAGGGGAGTGTCACAGATTTAGTTGGCCTCGATTGGAGGGGAGGGGTTGGAGGGGACTGACACAGATTTAGTTGGTGATTTAGTTGGCCGATTTAGTTGGTACTCCCAATTGGAGTGGGGTGGCACAGATTTAGTTGGCTCTTAGCCATTTTTACTCTCATGGGACTACACAGTTGCCACTCTTAGTTATTTTTAGGATAAGATAAATATGTGAATTTGATGAGAAACAAAATCACCCCTCTTTTAAGCAAAGTCAAATCCCAAGTTTTTTCTCTCTCTCTGTTATTTCCACACTTTCTGTTTTTCATTTTCTTCCCACAAATTTCTTCTCTCTTTCCGTCAACGATTCTCCTCACCAATTATCAAAAGACAACACCGAATTATTATGATTTGAGTATTACATGAACTCATATTAGCGTTTCTTGCAAAGTGATATTAGAGGGAAGGTCAAAATATGTCGTTCAACAATATGCTAAATTCTCGACTTTCCCATTTTGAAGGAAATAATTATAGAGTCAGAGTCATCAAATGATACTTGATTGAATAAAGACCTCCAAACCATATATAAAAAAGTCTATGACAGAAGGCAAAAGATGCTGGACTTTGGCGTAGAAGATGGGACCAAGACACATAGGTTGTATGATCCACAACATAAAAAAATTCATGTGAGAAGAGGAGGGACACGCCAGAGACCTAGAAAGTACATTGTTAATGCCCAACAAGTCCACACATGTCATCACCGGTGATACTGAAAGGCATGATGAATTCTCTAGAACAAGAGAGCTCAGACGAGAGCACAAAAGGATCCACAACAGAGGGTGAATCAAAAAAGTTTTATTTTCTTGCTGAAATCTATGCGGATACACTTGAAGAAGAATTTAATCCCAACGAGTTAGTGCTGCTCGAGGCCGAGGAGTCAACAACTTACTGTAAGGCAGCAACTGACACAATGTGGCGGGAGGCCATGCAAAAAGAGCTTAAAGCCACTGAGAAGAACAAGACCATGGACACCGACTAACTTACCGCCTAGACACAAGCCCATCGGTTTGAAGTGGGTGTTTAAGTTTAAGAAAAATAGTGAAACAAATGTCATCAAACATAAAGCAAGACTCGTGGCAAAGGGATACGTAAAACGGCAAGGAGTTGATTTTGAGGAGGTTTTGGCGACCGTGGCTAGATTGTGCAATGACAAGGAGTTTATTTTTAGGAATTGGTGGTTGATAGTATATTTTATATAGCTGTGTGATCACTATAAGGTTGATTATTGACCTCACAGCTCAATACGGGTGGGTGGTCCATCACTTGAACACCATATCAATGTTCCTAAATCCTCTAGAGTCAAACTTGAGTTTATTGCTTAGAAGACAATTATCCTAACCGTTGGACTACAAATGCTTGTTGAAATACACCTCATGCCTTATGTTGCATTGGTTTTCTAACGAAGAGTGTGATGTTATAAACTAAGCAAGTCCAACACAAGTGAGATGGTGAAGCCCGGTTATTAACATTTAAGAAAACTACATAACTATACCGCAATGAAAGTCCTCAAAATTGTAGGCTTATTGAGTTGGCTACAAAAGCTAGCTTCAACAACCATAGCTGTCAATTCCTATGACTCCATTTGTCCGGAGTTAAACTAGGTCTATTGCTTGGAAGACAATTATTCTAACCATCACAACAACCTAAATGGAGTGGAAATAACATTTTTTTAAAATAAGCTATAGAATGGGGCGGGAATTTTGAATATTATAGAAAAGTTAGAAAATTGTCCTCATTGCAGGACTCGAAGATGGAAGGTTGATTGAGGAACGAATGAAATCAGACAAGGTATATCTGTTACGGTATTAAGATACATTCCTATCATTTCACGACTGAAACAAATGTTCAAAATATATGAAATGGGTGAAAGTTTACGTTTGTATTCCCACGTTCGCACATTCAATGTTTTAATTATAGCCGTTATGAACATTTTATTACACTTGATCTAACCTGTTAAAAACCTATCGAGAGAAAAATGTCAAATATTAAAAATGAAGATCAACGATATGAAACATGTATTTTGTGGAAACATCATCGAAATCTATTTTCTAACCGGAAATAGTTATACAACATACATACCTCTCGAGATTGTCCATATAAATTTATATGGACCCATATGAACTACTATGCTCGAAGTTATCATTATTTTCTGATATTTAAGCATCTAGTTTTAATAAATTTTGTTCGTATTCTTAATTTAGTCTGGTTTGTAATATAAACAACTAAAAGTATATATTAAAAATTAGATAACATTATTGTAATATAAACAACTAAAAGTATATATAAACACGTAGCTTTTAATGTTTTTTTTACCGACAAGGGTCTCAAGCTAATGATATCACCCATTCATTCCTAGTCTAATCGAGTTTTCAAATGGTTCCGCTAGGTTTTTGCTTATTTTTTAAATGAAACATCAAATATTGTCTCATAAGAATAAAAATGATTAGTTCAGAGGTTTACGTTTATTAAGGTTTAAATTTGTTGGATATATGGGACGGTAACTCATCGAGAGATATTAGTTATGGGTGCATCTTTTCAACGACAACTCTGATATTGTGTTTAAATATGCTATACGAACGCTAATACTTAGAGCAAAAGATTATCGTCAAAGGATAATTAAATTTGTTTTTATCATCGTTGATCTAAACGAATCAATGTTAATGTACGCCGTTCAAATACAAACTTACAAATAAATTATACTCACATATGTACCCATCTTTTCCATTAGTCACGACCCCTCCATTCAAGCCCGACGCATGCCCAAAACTCATTCTAACAAGCGACACTTAATTGGTCATCTTCTTCGTAATATGACTTTTCGTCATTTAAAGTTTGGTTTGCATTTTCTCTAGTTGTTTTTTTGGTGGGTGTCGTTGATTTTTGGAATTGGGTTTTCGTGGTTGTTGCAATGAGTGTATAACGATCCTAAATTTTTTACTTATTCTATGGTCGCTATCGTATGCATATCATGAATATCGAATGCAAAATTATCTCATTTAAACTTTTAGAAATATAACTTTCATCTTAAAACACAGTTATGGACTTACGTGTTTGAAAACATCTTTAAAACGGTACCACAAAGAACTAAATAAAATAAATGAACGATTAAATGTGACTACCCTATGCATGTATCGTGGTCTTGTGTTGCGACGTCGTCATCAGTCGTATAAGAATGTCTTGCCTTAACCCGAAATAGAAGTAGCATGTGGGTTATACTTAATAAGTGACCTCACTATTGAGGCTAAATGCAAACCCATACAATTTTCATGGATGGGACCTATCATAACAGTTTGTTTTCTACGGCGGCTATCCTAACGAACAGCTTGGGTGTGTAACTACACACTACCCACACGTGCGAGTATGAACCCACTAGTCGGTTCGCACACCTCGTGGGACCCCTTTTCTTGTCGGGCGAGCATTCTCTAATAGCTCATGATGTCGGACACCCGTTAGAAGTAGCAGCCGTCACGGTAGTATTATGTCAAATATAATGATCATTCTCCTGCCTAGTAGTGTACGTGTCCATACCATTGTGAAGAAATAGGGGTATCCCCCAATGCATGAGCCACAATAATGCCTGAGGTCCCTACATCTTTTTTTCGTTTTAATTTTCCTTAATACAACCCCGCTAGCATTTGGTACATATTATATCATTTTTCATATCGTTTCTCATATCATTTATCATATCTTTCATGCATACGTTAGGATTGTATTTCATGTTAATTCGTCGTTTTTACATGTCAATTATATCATATCTTCAGATTACATACATATGTCATATCATAACGTTCCATCTTCCAAACATAACAATTTTCATCATATACATATCATACCATAACATATTGTATCACAATATATCACATCATAAACATGTCAATTTAACATGTATCTCGTATCATAACATATATCATATCATTTTCATATCATATCACAACTTATACACGTCCATTATTCACATGTCGTATCATAATCATATCTTATCGCAAACACTTCATAGTCATATCATTTCCATATGTATATCCTAAATCTTATCGTTTTAATGAACGTATCCTAGTCATACCATTACAGGAACGTATCCTAACCCTATCGTTCTATCAATCTATCATAATACTATCATGTTCTATCCATAATCTAATCATATCCTTTTATCAATCGAGCATGACTATATCGTTTTCTATACTTAACTTCATCATATCATTATATTAATCATATCTTAACTATAGTGTTTTCTATACATGACCTTATCGTATCATTTTATCTATCTCTCATAACTATAGTGTTTTCTATACATAACCTTATCATATCGTTTTATCAAACTATCATAACCATAGCGTTTTCTACACATAACCTCATCGTATCGTTTTATGAACATATCTTAATCCTATCGTTACATTACGTTTAGTGCATCATTCTCATATCATATCTCAAGCATATCATAAAACACATCGTACCGTAAGTATTATCGTACAATTCGCATATCATCACATATACATATCATATCATAATCCTATCGATTTGTAAACAATTCACACTTATCAATATATATGACACGTGCAGAACCACGGGGCACGTGTCAACACACAACATTAAATATAACCATGTCGATAGTAAGGTCACTTACCTGATTAGCATAGGCTTGTGTCCCACCTTAATGAAAGTTCGATTTTGTCATTTGTATTCAAGTCAACCTATACAAATACATTACATTAATTTCACGTTCAATTCTCTAAATTTTATAATGCGCACCTACCTCATTTTCTATTATTAAGTTTTTAGGGAAATATTGTTGTGAAGATATCGTTACTATAAAGAATTTATTTACTGTTTTATCTCTTAATCTTGTTCACCTAATCTTTCCTCTTTAACTCTATTTATTTTAGTTGTGTAAACAGATAATCCATACTTACTCTCAAAATCATTTTGAAAAGATGGGATTCACTAAATGCTATGAACATACGTATGTGAAAACTGCAAAGGAGGTAACATTCTTATTATTTGCTTGTATGTTGATGACTTAATATTTACGTGCAATAATAAAGAAATGTTTGAAGAAGAAATTGTGGGAAGTTTGATGTACTTAACCTCAACAAGACCAGACATCATGTATGCTGTTGGCATGATTAGTCGCTACATAGAGAATTCAATGGGAAAGCATCTCAATGTTTCAAGAAGAATACTTCGATAGGTAAGAGGAACTTTTAATTTGGGGGTATTCTACCAAAAAAAGAAAAAAAAAGTGATTCAAAGATGGTTGGCTATACAAATAGCGACTATGCAGATGATATAGATGATCATAAAAGCACTTCAGGAAGATTTTCATGATGAGTTGAGAAGCTATTTGCTAGTCTTCAAAGAAACAACCTATTGTGACACTCTCAACTACCGAAGCAGAGATTGTTGCAGCAACAACATGCTCGTGCCAAACAATTTGGTTGAGAAAGATGCTTGAAATTCTTAATTAGAAGCAACCATGTTCGACTATTATCTATTGTGATAATATGTAAAGTATGTATTAAGTTGTCTAAAAATCCTGTGTTACACGAAAGGAGCAAGCACATCGATGTTCGATTACATTTCTTGCGTGATTTGTCAAAAGAATGTACTATTGAACTCAATTTTTGTCGAAGATGAACAAATCGCAAACCTATTCACTAAACCCTTGAAACAACCATTCTTCGAGAAGAGAAAGATGGGGATGTGCAGGTATGTTAGTATTGGTGGAAGACAGAAAATCATGTCATATGAATGCGATTGCCGGGAGTCAAGCTCGGGTCTATTGCTTGGAAGGCAATTATCCTAACCGTTGGACTACAAACGCTTGTTGAAGTACACCTCATATCTTAAGTTTCGTTGGACTACAATCGCTTGTTAAATCTTAATAATTGGGCTTCACGGTCTCACTTGTGTTGGATTTAGTTTATAATAACAGACTCTTCACTAGAAAATTAGTGGAACTTGCAGTCCAACCGTTAGGATAATTAAACAATCAATTTTAATAAACTGAAATTCTAACTTAAAAAAATGAAACATGAATCTTTATAATATTAGAAATTAAATATAAAGCCCAAACATTACAACCTGCAGCATATACACATGCACAATAATTTACCTTTTTTCTTTTTCTTTTTTGTAATGATAAAATAAAATATTTGAAAAAGAGAGCCAAAATGACAAAATAAATAAAATATGACATAATACAGCAAATATAAAAGAAATAAACGAGGAAAAAAAAAAGAAAAATACTACGTGGCCATGCTTATCTACCGTGATATGAATAAATGCATTGGGAGAGGGCTCAAAATAGGTCTGCCCTATTCTATATCTTACACTTCAATCTATGGTTGCATGTCAGATGTCACGGTCATGCTTGTATAGGACGTGAGGCGCCCTCTGCCCTATCCTATATCTTACACTTAAAGAGAGAATGTGACGACCTGTTATCTATGGTTGCATGTCGGATGTCTCGGTCATGCTTGTACACGACGTGTTGTCCATGACTGATGCTTATTCTAAACCCCTTTTACTTGTTTATGTTAGATAGACTCTTATTATTGTTGTTCCAATATGGGGGTGTATGACCGGTCACCAAAATCTTGTCTATACTTGCAAGGGCTAAAATGCTCAAAATGGCCCTAAGCTAAGTTCATTTTATCCCAAATGATTATAACCATTGGTAATTCTAAAGATGATGTGACCCGTTCAACTTAACCACAACCACATCAACCTAAAATTCGACCTTCAATTTTTTTTCCTTCTAATTTTACCCCCTTTCAGACTAGTTCTTATGAAAACTTTTATGGTTCCAGAAACTAGATACAATAAGGAATTAGTGGAAGAAAATTTGAGTTAATTTGGATAACGGAAGCTCGAGAACGGAGGTCTCGAGCGTCGACGATGGGGTAAATAACCATCTTAGACTTTTCTTAAGAAATTCTTGTAGGAATCACTTAGATGTCTATATGAAACCTAAACTAAGTATGAATTAAGGAAATATGAAAGAAAAACACCAAGAACCAAGAGCTAAGACCTTGAACTGATCAAATTGCTCGAGACTTAAGTAAGGTTAAAATAACCCACTAAATGAACTCCGCTACCTATGAAATTTTAATATTGTGCATATTATAGAGATTATATAAGAAATTTAGGGTTAATTGGATAAGAGTATGTAGGTAAACCAAGAAATGGTGTAAAATGATCATAATGCCCCTAAGGTAATTTACGGGTCGTGACCTAGATGACCTCCAAATGCTATGGAACTCTGTAGTAGATCTTATTATATGATTTTTGATGATGTTGTGAAGTTTGAAAGCCATTGAAACATGTTAAGTATCAAAATCAAGAATTAGGGGGTAAAATGATCAAAATGCTTATGATATTTTCAAGGTCTAGACGTGCTCCTAATATTTTCTATAAAGCCTATTCTTAAGGATATAAAGATACATTTGAGATTTCAATTTGATTAGAGTAAGTTTGGAACCTAAACCAAGTTAGGACCCAAGAAAGACCTACAGGAAACACCTCAAGACTCTTTTAGAACCCTCTAAAAAATTCATCATGACTCTATGACTTTCTAGAATGACTCATACTTGTTACTGGAATTCATAAATGGGTTTATATGTTTATGAATGCATAATACAACTCATGCCCCAAGGAATTAAGAACCTTAGAAACTTACCAGATTGAGAACCAAGAAAAATACTACACAAACTCTAGAACTACCAAGGTAAGAAGAATGTTAGGTACCACTCAAGGATAAGGGACCAAGGTCCTCAGACACAGAAATTCAAGAATGCTAGATAATACTTTAATTATGTCTAATGTAACCCATGACCTCCCACCAAACAGTGCTTTCAGAGGCCCATGTTTTCCTTGTGGGATGCTCTGCACCATGTTTTCTTAGCAAGATGTCATGTTTGACCTCATTTCCCTCACCTAGATGAGATGCCCTGCACCATGTTTGGTACCCTAAGATTTGTAGGATGTCATGTTCATGTTGCACCAATCATGTGACCTTTATGCTCTATCATGGGGAGTAATCTAGAGCCATGATGGAACAAGGAGAGTAAACATCCTAAGACCTCCCACGGTACAACATGCTCATGATAACTATGCTGCTTAGAACATATGAAGTCTTAAGTGTAGATATTCAGACTATGTCGCTTGGAAAGAATGAAGCCTTGGGCATAGGTATTCAGGTTGTATCACAGGGCAAGCCATGGATGCAGGATTAGACTATATTGCTTGAAACGTAAAGCTTTGGATGTAGGTTTTCAGACTATGTCACTTGGAACGCATGAAACCTTGGACATAGGTTTTTAGACCGTATCACAGGGCAAGCCCTAGATGCGAGTTAAGATTGTGTCACTTGGAACACATGAAGCCTCGAACACAGGTTGTCAGGTTTATGACTAGTACCGTAAATCCTAAGGGGAGAGTCTTGGAGAACAAACCAAAAACAGAAGAAGAACCTAGAAAGTACCAAGAACAAGATAACGATCAAGGACTAGAACATGGATCAAGATCCAAATTCTAAGCACAAGAACTAAGAATCATAGTATTAAGGCCCTTAGATCAGATCTAAAGTTTCAAATCCTAGGACCATGGTCCTCAAGATAGATCATGATAAGAACCCTTATGTCAAGAATAGAACTAAATGACCTAAGTACTTACTCCAAGAACAAGAAAAGAAAGAGTTTGGTACCCTAGCATATCAAGGACACAATTAATAGCCTACACGTAGGCCACTTACCGAGTTTTTGTGCTTATTCCTTATTTTCCATGTTTTTCAGGTAATAAGGAGCTGGTCGAGATCAGGAGTGGACTTTGGTATATGTATGATAGACAAGCCCAAACTGTCGTCCTCAACCCTTTTGTTTTAAAATGTTTTGTGTATGTTTCTTATTTTGTGTTTTATTTGTTGTGTTGTGTTACTTGTGTATGAACACAATTTTGTATATTATGTTTTAAATCTCTTTGTTTTATACCGCGAAAAATTTATCCATTTTTTTGGAGTCATCGAGTCAACCCGATCCTTACAAAGTTGTATTAGAGCCCAAGGTTTCTCTATGGCCCAGCTCAAGAGGATGCACTGTCGAGACCAAGCAAGTATGCCTTAAGGCTCTTAAGTTTAGGTATCCCTAGAACTTCAAGTCATTGGGTGCACGATCACAGGGTTACTACTTAAAGATAAGACCTAAGACAATCTAAAGGCCCTAGTGATCCGGGCTGAGATCATGTCACCCAAGAAGAGGACCCCAGTTAGGTGAGGAAGCTGAAGGATGGCCTCAGAAAATTCCACTGAATGAGCCCCTGAAGTAGGAATGGCTCAAGCCTAGAACATAGAAATAGAAGCACAACATGAGCCTAACCCAAGTCAAACTACGCCTTCAGGACAGTTCACCTTCACATTCACTCTAGAAACCCTACAGTCTTTCATGAAGTCAACCCTAGAAACATAGGCTAGCTAGATAGTACATGCTCTTACGACAATCGAAGGAGTGCAAATCCCTGGAAGTTTCCAAGGGACTTTAGAAGCTTGACCCACCATTTGAT
Organism: Cucurbita pepo subsp. pepo; assembly: GCF_002806865.2. Classification (NCBI taxonomy): domain Eukaryota; kingdom Viridiplantae; phylum Streptophyta; class Magnoliopsida; order Cucurbitales; family Cucurbitaceae; genus Cucurbita; species Cucurbita pepo. Next base: position 5,658,017 of record NC_036651.1, on the reverse strand, counting down.
AGGGGCAAGGTTGATGCAGTAAAAGCAGAGGCATGGCTAGAAGCTATAGAGACCGCCTTCCTATATATGAACTGCCCTAGAGAGTCAAAGTCTATTGCGCCACATACATGCTTAAAGGAGAGACATTTTTTTTTGTGAAAGTCAAGTTCCAAGACTGCAAGTGCTGAAGATGAAGTTATCCTCTAGAGCCGCTTTTAAGGAGGTATTCTTTGAAAAGTACTACCCTATAGTGGTCATGTTTAAAAGGGGAGAGGACCGTAGAAGAATATGACTTCGAGTTCATTAAGTTATCTAGGTTTGCCTTAGAGTTAGAAGATACAGAGAAGAAAAGGACTATTCGTTTTGTAAAGGGCCCTTAGAGAGAATATAAAAGGACCAGAAGCGACTCATGCCTCAAGTGACTATGCAACTGTACTCAAGGCCGTCACTTTGCTAGGTATCACGTTCATACTTGTCCAAGACGTGTTGCCCATAGCTGCATGCCCGTAACACGCAGTAACGACTCATGTCTCAAGTGACTATGCAACTGCAATCAAGGTCGTCACTTTGCTAGGTGTCATGGTCATACTTGTCCAAGGCGTGTTGCCCATGGTCGTATGCTTGTGACACGCCGAAACCCTTGCCTTGTACTACTTTACTGCTTTCTTTTACTGCTTTCATGTTGTATTATTTACTTCTTGTTTTCTTTTACTGCCTTGTACTACTTCTTGTTTTCTTTTACTACCTTGTACTACTTTACTACTTGTTTCGACGAAATCATGGCTATGTCGGATCGACATAAAATGCTTTAAAATGTACTATAGGGGGATGCGACTAGTTGTCAAATTCTCCCTACCCGAAAAGTTATATACTGTTTAAGCCATTGTTGTTACCTTTTTGCTTGCATGCTATATAACACCACTCTCAATGTCTCTCTCATTCTTGCTTTCAAAACTCTTTTTCCAACCCCCCTCCCCCCATTTTCTAAATCTTCTCTTCAAATCGGAGCCCGAGGTTTGAATACACGTTGCCCGATCGTAGGCAACGTGATCCGAAGTTGGCTTGACTCACTCAGTGCTGAGACTGCGTGCCGCACCATCACCCAATCTGTTGCCAAGAAAAAGCGTTTGTAACACTAGACATGCACCACCAAAAGGACAAAAAAGTGGAGCAAGCAAGACACAAGAGAGGACTTGATAAGGACGCTCCAAAGACACATCAAAGGCCCCATAAGCAAAACAATAACCGAAGGCTAAGTACAAAAAGGCTAAATAAGGGAGAATGCTTGGCAAGAACTAATGTATGTTTCGGTCGTGGAGCAAAGGGCCATAGGAGTCCAAAATGTCCAAAAAGTAGGCGGGATAACTAACCCAAATGACCAAAGACAAGACTTCGAGACGTTCAAATACAAAGCGAGGATGGGTAAAGGGTCACGTAGAGAGAGGTACGGTAGATATGTCAACCCACAAATTTAACATTCTCTAACAAAATCTGTTGAAGATTGTTGGGAGAATCACTATTAGTATAAAGCCTTTAGGGGAAACGAAAAACCAAATGAGAGTTTATGCTCAAAATGGACGATATCATATCATTACGGAGAACCATAATTCCTAACGAAATCATTAATCAGCTATCAAGGACTTGATGCTTGAGAGATCATCAATAAAAGTACCAAGTCCACACTTAAATAGATGGTGGCATGTAAATCCCAACCCCTAAACAGTCCAAATATCCAGAAGGTCTTTGTTTCTTAAGTATATAGTCGGTTACCACAGAGAAAGTTGCTAAATACATATTTACATGAACAGCTACCATAAGCTTATTTGACAACGAGAATCGTGGAAACTGGGAACTTTATGATACAAAGCAAGTTGAAATTTGAGCACTTAAGCAGCTTCTGCAAATCCAACTCTCAAGTTTCCATAGTCAAATACAGTATGGTAGGTACCCATGAAAACATCCCCCAAGATCCTATGTGATGAACAATACCATGTTAGCTAAAGCGCCGATTTCGATCCAACACGTAATTTAAGAAAAATAAAAACTAACCAGAGGGGTCCCCGTGGAGGTGGCACGTCCAGAGCTGCAAATCCACTGATGCATTCAGTTACAGGTCCCTGGGTGACTTTGAGCACATACTGGTCGCAGTCCAAGAAATACATAATAGATTCAGTAAAGTGTGATAAATGTAAAACAAACTCATTATGGTTTGCAAACTAGCTTTGCAAATGAACAAGATTGCTAGCAGATCTAAAAGAAATGCCCAGATGAAAATTAAAGAAAATGTTTTTCCCAGGGAAGAGACCGGACGTGGAAGATACCGAACATGACCGAACATATCTTACCTGCTCAGGCTTAAGATCAAAGACCTTCCCACCAATGGTAAATGAAACGGAAGGCAAAGTAGACAAGGAATCACAATCAATTACTGATTCTCCCATTGGACTGGGCAGCTTCTCGCAGAGCTGCAATAACAGTAGACGATCACATGAGTAGGTGAAGAAGAGTTTTGAAGGAAATTTCAGAGGGTGAAGAGTTGTTTTGTTTTACCCCATCTATATAATTAAGAATCTGGTCTTGTGTTTTCTCATCCTTTAGCTGGCTTTGTGCCCATACAACTGCCATCTCACATGCGTTGCACATAACATCATGCAACCCATTCGAAGATTTCTGTGTCGTGTTATCCACAACGCTCTCAATCCCCATACTGAAACGTCACCAAAAGATGGAACGGAACGTAAATATTACCCTTGGAAATGAACCTAGGAAAAATTGAGGGAAAAAAAATTCAAACCTTACACCACGCGTCCCGTCAAAAGTACACAAACCAAGTGTAGAGCAGATTTTCTTGGGTTGATCCTGCCAAAAAAGAGTAAAAATAGTCGAGAGAATTGAACAAATGAGATTCTTATGTTGAAGCTTTGATAATGTAAAGAGAGACATCAATACCTTTGCTAATAGCATTTTGATTATGGTTTCTCCATATTCTGCAACTACAGTCTTGCATTCCTCACTTACGACCCCCGAGGCCCCAATGGCATGATTAACTTGAGTAATAATAGACTGAAAATAAGGGGTAAATCTCAGCCAACCATAAAAATTAATGCAACCAAGAAACCTCAGAGCATAGGAAAATAGGACAATAAGATCTTCGAAACCATAAGATCTTCGAAAGTAGATTAATGCGAAGGAGAAAATCAACGGTTTAATATGAATGGAGCTAAATTGAAGGCATCCTAAAACATAAGAAAATCATATGCTACAAGTAAATAAACGTGTTTTTAACTTCATTAATGCACATGAAGGGTAGCACACACCGTTGGACCAGCCAACAAAGAAGTTCCTGAATCAGCAATAGCTGAGCAACCACCTGAACAAAATTCTGCGACCGGATTTTTTGAAGTCAATATTAATAGAGGCAGATATGAAAACAATATTTTGGTTGATCACGATAGTTTTGAACATACCAGTGGTACTCCCATTGATCAGGACATCGCCCATATCAAACTGTCAACATAGAAAATGATATCAAAATTGTTTCCTAATAATCAGCTAGTAACAAAGACAATGATATATTACATGTAAACTATTTATAAGAAGCACAGATTTCGAACCTGCCAATATCCTTTTTTGGTAACTGGAACATATGTATGCTCCCCCTTGTAGTGATTTGGATCGACACCACCAAAGACAATTTCACCGCCTTGTTCCTCATCTTCATTTCGATTGAACCAAAACGAGAAAACAGGTTCCTTTACAAGGTTTTGGTCAACCATGTTGTACCTGAATGATTACTAAACATTTAGTAATCTATACCATCAATAACAACTCTTCTTTACATAACGCATCCACATACCATACAGGCACTGCATCTCCAACTGAGATCTCTTTAAAGCCAAGTCCAAGTATGCCATCAAATTGGGCAAGTACAAACGTGAGGCTGGGTTCCTTAGTTGCCTCGATAAATTCCTGGAATGAAAAATATTATAAAACTAAAAGACAACCAAGAATAAATAAATGAAAAGAACAGAAATAAACATAAACAAATACCTGTTTCTTAACTATTAGGTCGCCAACTTTAACATGGTCTTCACTGAAGTAGCCAGAAATAGCACCAGTCCCATATTGAATCGAAGCATGTTTACCTGTGCAATGCATTTAATAACGTTTATGATATCACAAAAGAAGCATGGGGGACTCAAATGCATTAGTAAAAAGTATCGATAAGAAGAAGACAATTTTGCAACCATAATACTAGCTAGGAAGAGTACTAACCATTCTTTTCGTAAGTACTTGAACGCTTTGACTTGTACTTGGAATGGAGTAGACAAGCAACCTACAGATAACTCAAAATCACCGCGTGTTCTTTTATAAAGGACAGATAAATCTTTTCATAATTAAGATGATGGGAACTTACAGAGAAGCACTTGGATGATGGAACCCACAAATTTGAACTGCCAGTGTCAAAAATAACAGTAAACTTCTGAGGGGGCGTACCAATACCAATCTCACCAAAATACTGAGCATTCAAGTAATTCTTCAATGCTACAATATCAGTATCAGCTGAATCTCCCAATTTCTCAACAGAATTTTTCAAGGAAACTCCTTCCTTGGTTGCAATCTTGCTAGCAACTCGAATGTTCTGGCCGAACTTCCTCCGTTTCAGTCCAATTCTAACCTTCCCATCGTTAGATGCAGAAAACACCATTGGAAACATAAGGAAGCAAATGAAGAGCAAGGCTGTAAAAAGCTTAAGTCTTGTACCCATGTTGCTCACTGTCAATTGAGAACACGCTATATTAGAGTCCGATGGTAGTCACAACGGCAACAATTCATTACACGATGCAAAAGGTTAGCAGACTAATTAATATCTATATACCAAATTTCATATTTCAAAAAAAAAAAAAAAAAAAAAAAAACCACAGAACTTTATGATTCTTTAATCATCGATATGTCAAAGCAGAAGTCATTTACTGTCACTTAAAATACAAACCGCACTCAAGTGCAGCAGTCTGTCGAGGCAAGCCTGGGCAACGCAAAACGTGCAAGCTTTGTTTGGTGACACACAGACACAGACATAGACACAGACATATATATAATAAGCACTTTATATAATATAGAGATGGTTAGGAATCATGAACCTCCACAATGGTATGATATTGTCCACTTTGAGCATAAGCTCTCACGGCTTTACTTTTGGTTTTCCCAAAAGACCTCATATCAGTGAAGATATATTCCTTACTTATAAACTCATGATCATCTCCTTAATTAGCCAAGGTGGGACTCCCCACCAACAATCCTCAACAGAGATAAGGAAAAACTAAAGAAATTGAGGCTTGGATAAGATTGTTTAATAATATGTGCAAACCCAATAAACTTCTTTCATTTGTTTTATTTAGTTTTTTATTTAAGAGATCGTTTACAGAGGAAACCTGCCTCATTTCAAAGGACAGTGCCAAGGGGAAAATCACATTTGATCCATAGTTTTATACTTTTAATCAGCAGCCTCAGGAGAAAGCACAGAATATTCACATACAATCTGGCTTGCACACATACATACAAATTACATATGCACAGACTTCTCAAGATTCCGACAAACTGTAAGCTATTTAATTCCAGAAGCTAAGTATGCTATCCAAAAAGTTGATTACAAAATACAGCACGATTCCACAGAATGAAGTCCATCCAACAAGTCAAGTTTTAGAAAAGAAAATTTAATCGGTGGTCTAACAAAGAACACGTAGCCACGATTAAGTCCTTTCAACAGGCGAAAACATGGAAAATGGGGAAAAATCAGCACAATCGAAGTAAATCAGTGTTGGAATTAAGTGCACTCGCAACACTCAACGATTAAGAAGTACTGGCATCTAAAATTCAAATGCTCCAAAGATCTAAATAAAGCAATAAAAGAACATTAAGATAACAGAATAAACGAAGCAATATCAGTACAGAATTCGACACCAAAACAGAACGCGATCGACGATCAAAGAGATTCAATAAAGAAACAAAACACCGAAGCAAAAAACAAAAAGAAAAAATCAGAGAGATGGAAGGAGCGTTTCACCTCGAAGACAAGAACCAAGGCGAGAGGTTCAGAGAGTTTTCAACGGTAGATACGCAAGGAACTGCAATTTTTTCTCTTATCGTTTTTGACAATTAAGTAGACAGCTTTGTACTGGCACTACTTCGAACATCTGCCGTACACGTGTACGGTGATGATAGAAGATTCTTTTCTTCTCCAGCAAGAACAAATGTGGTTTTATTTGTTTGGATAAGCTTCAAAATATCTAATTTTTTTTTTTGTGTAAATAATTAAAAAATAATAAATAATTTTAATTTTAATTTTTGAATTCTTCACGTTTTGTGCTTCTCAACGCTTAATCATGTCTTTAAATAAACCATTGTTGACATCTTGTTTAAGAAAAATCCTTCATTTATTTCTAATATAGAAATTATATATATATATATATATATATATATATATATATATATATATATATATATATATATTAGGATGAGACGGAGGATGGAAACAAATTGGGGTCGTCCTTGTCATTGTCTTCGGCCCCATTTAGGTAAGAGAAAAAATTCTCTCTCGGGCTCGAAGAACATGTCTATATTATTTTAAGGTATTAATCAGACTCTAATTGCCATAAATTTGGGACCAACCAAGAATCTCCACTCGAGCATAGGATTAATTAGTGTTGCTCTCCATCTCCCTCTTCCTCTTTCACTTGTTTTCTCGTTGTTTCGGCAATAGAGTAAAAACATATTTCTCGAGTGTTTAAAAATTTTGATGATCTAAAAAATTCGAACTGACTCATTCGATTCGTATTATTTAGTTTGGATTACGAATTTATTTGTTGAATAAAGTGACAAGAAGGAGCTGAGTCAAGATAGAAGCAAATCTGAAACATGTGTCATATAGAGCCATACCATGTTGTTTTAGCTTGTTTAATGTTTTAAGTTGTGTTGCTCATAAGGCCTAAATATAGAGCGACTAATATATTATGTATTAAAACTAACGTTTTTTTTTATATAAACATGAGAAAAAAAAAAGATATATTCTAATTCCGTTACTCGTATTAAATTATTTAGTGTTGGGTTGGTGGGAATGAAATGATACCACTTGCATACAAAATTGATATGTATCTAGCCAAACTTAGGGGTCATGAAAATGATGTGAGCTTGGTGAGCTATGCGTGTAAGAAAGTGGAGCATATAAAACTATGTGCACGAGGTTGATGCACATCTTGAGCATAACAAATAACTGAAATCCAAGATCAGGGTTTTAGATCGTATTAGGGACTAATAATATGATTCATGTTTGCATGTGATTGCATTTCTCGACCCTAACACTAATCTCACCCATTGTGTATTTTATACTACACAATCTTATGTTTTTTCTAGATAAGGACAACGATATTCTGGGCGATAGACGATATTGGTTGAAGAGCCATGGAATAGAGGGTGAGTTACGAACTTTTGTCTATGAAGGCTTGTCTATAGCTGATTCAATCCGTCTACTATTTTGAAGACTTGACCAAATAAGAAATTAAGAAAATAATCTCATAAGATGAAATTCACACCTTTCCATATATAATAAGCAGATGAATAGTGTCTTTGAGTGCTTGTTTTGAGATTTCGGGGACTGGGTTCCACCCTCCGACCGATAGAAAGAGACTTAATTTATGATTAGATCATAAACAAATTGTTTTTAGAAAATCAGTAGTCATCGGGTAACTTTGGTAATATTTATATCCATAAATACAATTTATCATATAATGTATAATAGTGCAACTTCAGATCGAAGTAATATCCCGACACAATTTCTTCGTCTGAGAATTAGAGAATTCTTTGATTTTTTTTGAGAGACTCTTACAAATCTTATGCTTTTATTAGTAGTGGAGATTTGATTTGCCTCGAGTTAGAGAATACAAGGGCATGAATATCTCCATATATTTAAGTGTCATTTTGCTCAACCTTAACGTTTATAATTTTAGCTTGAAAAGGTCGTGGAATGTTCATTCCTATCATTAATCACGGTGCAGCCACGTGTTAAAACTCGACAAATTTGTACGACAGCTTTGATAATCATTCAAGAAAAAACGACAAGAGAGTCGTGATTCACGACAATGTTAGAAAAAAAGCCTTTAAGGTACAGAGTAGTGTCATGTCACCTACATACAAACAAAAAAGTGAACTCAATTGAGATCAAAAGCTCTATGTTTTGGTTACATTTATCATTTTTACAGCACTCTGGGACCCTAACGTGCTTTTATTTTTGTTAGATCACATAGTATGGTGCTGAACCTGAATGTCACAAATTGCTGAAAGATTATTGGAGCTTTTCAAAGCATTTTACATACAAATTCGCACTCATGAGTGATCAACTGTGAGATTCCACATCGATTGAAGAAGAGAATGAAATATAAGACGTAGAAACCTCTTTCTAGCAGACGTGTTTTAAAAACCTTGAGTGGAAGTACGGAAGGAAAAATCTGAAAAAGACAATATCTGCTAGCGATGGAATGAGATCCCACATCGGTTGGAGAGGATAACGAAACATTTTTACAAGGGTGTGGAAATCTCTTACTAGCATAAGTATTTTAAGAACAGAGGGAAAGCTTGAAATTAAAGGAAAAGCCCGAAAAGAACAATATCGCTAGTGGTGGGCTTGGACTGTTATAAATGGTATTAGAGTCAGACACCGAGCGATGTGTCAGCGAAGAGGCCGAGTCCATTAGGCGATGTGCCAACAAGGACACTGGGCCCTGAAGAAGAGTGGATTGGGGGGTCCCACATCGATTGGAGAAAGGAACGAGTGCTAGCGAGAACGTTGGGCTTCGAAGAGGGGTGGATTGTGAGATCCAACGTCGGTTGGGGAGGAGGACTAAATATGTTTTATAAGGGTGTGAAAACCTCTCCGTAGTGGACGCATTTTAAAAACCTAGGGAAAGTCTAAAAGGAAAAACTCAAAGAAACAATATCTGCTAGCGGTGGGCTTGAGCTGAATCAGCCTTAAAAACTAGCCACAAGCTGCTACCGTTCTCTCCCTCGCCTCTTGATTTTTCTCTTTCGATCGGCTTTGTATGTCGCCGTTCTGTCGTCGACGTGGCCCAACATTTTGATTTCACCATTGTCGTACGTGAGTTGCCATAGTAGATCATGTTATTGTCCATTTTGGGTTTTGATTAATTGGTGTGAATTTTATCGTGGTTGATCGAACGAAGGGTTCCTCTCTTATCTCTCATTTGTAAGGTTTTGAATAATGACTAAACTAGAAATGCAAACTATTGAAGTTCTAAGTTATATTTAAGGAGTCGTTCAAACACAAAATAAGAAACAGACTAAACTCAAAATATACTAAGTCTAAAAATGAAGGTTAGTCTATGACCCTCGCTTCAAAGTCCGCTCCCGTCCTTAACTAGACCCTAATTACTTGAAAAAAAATGATAGACATGGAGTGAGTAAAAACTTAGTAAGTAGCCTACTTGTAGGCTCTTCATCGCGACCTTAGGATAGAACGTTAAACCTCAATTGGTTTTCAGGGCCTTGACACTTAAAGTTCACCTTATTACATGTCTCTTTCTCATCGGAAAAACTTCCCCTCAAATGACCCTTAATTCTCTCCTAGCGAACACGAGTGGTGCAATCATGATCATGAGTGGTGAAATCATGATCGTGTCATCCTGCCAGTAAATCCTGGTGCAAGGCAGTAAATCCTGGTGCAAGGCATCTCATCTAGGTGAGGAAAATAGGAGGCCCTTCATGATATCCCGTTCGTGATACATAGCACAAGGCATCCCACCTAAAAGAGGAATAGGGTCTCCCACCTAAAAGAGGAATAGGGTCTCGAAGCACACGCATGATGGAAAATAACGGTAATTTTTGGGCATAAATCTTAGCAAATTATTTACCATGAGTATGATTGTCCAATTATCCTAGGTATATCTTTGGCACATGATTCATAATGAACCTAGGCTGGTATAATTTACCATGAGGTAGTCCTACAAACTTATTAGGTTTAACTTAGGTAACATTAGAGGGCAACTTAACGTGATCCTAGGGACGTGAAATCTTACTAGTACCTTGATAACTCTATTTCAAGGTTGAGTTTAAAGTTTCACATTACTTCGGTGTCTTAAGGGTCGTTAAAACGAGATTATTATGGATGAAGGGCATTATGGTCAATTTACAATTTTTCTCGGTTTACCAACATAGGCATGTCCAACCGCTACCAAATTTCATACGTGACTTTAGCATACCATATTATGCCCAGTTTTTAAATTTCATAGGCAACGAAGTTCATTTAGGGGGTCAATCTAATGTTAATTTATTCCCGAGCAAAATATCCGGTTTGGATCCTTAACTTACGGTTTCCTCACGTTTTTCTTTCATGTTATTAATTTATACTTGATTTAAGGTATATATTGAAATACATGTAATTCCTACCAGTATTCCTTAACAAAAGTCCAAAATGGCTACTTACCTCTTGTTTAGTGTTCGGGGTCTTGTTACTTGAGCTTCCGATACTCAATTTTCTCCAAATTTTCTTTGGCAGCTTTCTTAGTGAGTCTAGTCTCTGGAACTACTGAAAATTTTATGAGAATCGATAAAAAAGAAGTTCAATTTGATGAAAAACCAAGAAGAGACCAATTTTTAGGCGGTTGAACTGGCCACGTTATCGTGTTCTTCCTACCGTAGGAGAGAAGATGCATGCCCCTTATCTTTTCTGTGTGAAAGTCGCCTTCTCTAGCCCATTCTAAGACCTTTTTTCTCTCGATTCTTCTATGAAACTTAAAGACGAAGAGTCAAAGAAGAGTTTGAGATTGGTATCTAACGAGTTCGTGTATGATAACTCTCCAAACGTAGAGTTATATCTAGTCTTTTTGTAGTTAATTTTGCACTCATACAAACCATTTTCTCATTAATTTCTCCATTTATTCTAATTAGTAAACATTAAATAGTCCAATGTGGTTCAACATGACAAGAATATCAATTTGTATGAATCGAGTCTAATTGTATATTAAATTGAGTTATTTGGTAAATTTTTAGAACATTTATGATTTATGATGAACCATGGTGCTGTAGCAAATCTGGAAACAAATTGTTGACCCTAATGCTGAAGCAATTTAAAAAGCAAACTTTTCGGGGATGACATGAAAATTTTAATCCACACCATCAATCCACATAGGTCATTGACTACCCAATTAGAAACATCTTACGGAAGATTTTATTCTTTCTCGGCCCTAAATGGGAAAAAATAACCAATATAAAAGGAAAAGAATTCCTAGAAAGAGGAGAGAGCCACATTTGGGAAGTAAAAATTGTAACAGACAGCAGCGGTGACACCAAAAGGAAAAGAAGATGAAGAAGGACTGATTAGGGCAAAGAGGTGGACGTGAGAGCTCAACGGAAAGGAACTTCCATTGAAGAACAGCAACAAAGCTTGACAACTCTATAATTCCTTTATCTCTTTTCTTTTTCTATCAATTTTATATGATTGAGACGTGGGTTTCTCTGTTTAATTCAGTTTGAATGGAGAGCTAAACTTTATAGGAGAGACGAGAGAGTTTTACGTAGTTTAAGTATGTTGACGGTGTGATTTTAGTTTATTAAAGAGTTGTTGTTAATAATTTACGTGTGTGTTTAATTAACTACTTTACATACATAGTTGTTCTCTTATTCGGAAGAAGAGAGGAAGAAATGAAATTCTCCTTAATACTCCAAAGGTAGTGAAAACCGATAAAAAAAAAAGAAGTTCAACTTGATGCAAGATACGAGAGGTAATAGAAGAGTTTGGAATAATTTTTCTCCTAGAGCCAGCTAGAAATTAAAAAACGATTATGGAAGTATTCACTATGTATGAAGATACGAGAGGTAATAGAAGAGTTTGGAATAATTTTTCTCCTAGAGCCAGCTAGAAATTAAAAAACGATTATGGAAGTATTCATATGTATGACCCTCTGAAGTGTGCTTGAGAATCTATTAAATGTAACTAAAATCCACGCAAAACTCAACAACTTATCTCATTAGTCTCTCCCAACCGAACCTTATCTCATTAGTCTCTCCCAACCGAACCTTCTTTATTATTGTTGATTTTCTCATTGCTTTCTATTTTTCGACATTAGCGACGGTCTGCATTAATTTTGTTTAATTAGTTTAAAATCAAACACCCATTAGTTTAAAATCAGTTAATTTCTAGCAATAATAGTAACGAAAAGAATGGTTTGTGGTGGAATCGATAATTTACTTATTAGTTGCTACCTGTGTAGTATATACTTGCACTTATTCTTGTGAATTTTACATCATTTTATTATATATCCACAAGCGATCAGTGGATAACAACGCAAGTTATGAGCGTCCAAAGTTGAGAAAAAACTTGATATTTCACTAAAGCAAACCAAAAGAGTTTTGTTATTGGGTAGGGCTATCCAGGCACTCTTAGGCCACGTTTCCTTCACCAAAAATCCTCCTTATACTTCACTTAAGCTAGAGGAATAAATTTGAAGGGATGCTTCGGTGTGGTTGAGGCTAATTTTGAGATCTCTTCCTCAGTATGCAACTCAATCGAGAACGGAGGATTGGATTGCTTTTGGGCAACTCAATTGAGGGCGAATTAGTCTTCGACTCCTTCATCAAATAAACTTAAAGTCCCCTAAATTTAATAAAATCCTCAATTTTGAGTATTATGGACTATAGATCAGGATTCAAGTTTTACCCCCAATTCTTACCGGATATTTAATTCCTCTGCTTACACACATTCTTGGGGTTAATTCTATTCGCGGTTCTTTACAAAAAGATCCTTGCATGTCCAGAAACTGATTGAGATAGGTTTTGCTTTGTAAATTTGCCCGTAGCCTCGGATTGAATTTCAAACTTCTTCAATGGCGGACAAGATTGGGGGAATGGGTTTACGGTGTTTTCGGCGCTTCCCTTCTTCACCAAACTTGTGGGTAATCTTATTTACAAGTTGTAGAATCAAGTTAGGAGAGAAATAATGGACAATAGGCTCTCGAATTTGAGGTAAACCCGAGAACACGATACCTAGAAATGGAAGGCTTATAACTCTCGCTTGAGGACTCGATAATACTTGGTTCGTCCTCCTAATAGTTGCTCATGATTCATAATTTATAGAGGGAGGATCCACCGCCATTGAAACGTCCAAAATTGCTATAATTTCATCCTTGATCTATCTGGATCTTCAACCGAAAAAATATGCTCCGATTAGAGCCTTGCCGACCTTTGTTTTAAATTCACCATTGGATAGGATGAGCTATGAACGTTCTAGATTGAGTCCAATTTAGAGGAGATCCAACGCTCGATTTTGAGATACAATGGATTTTGTGCAGAAGGGTAACGTGGAGATCTAATTCTGGTCCGTAAGGGTATTTTCGTAATTATCCGTATTCTCAAGGACAATTTGGTAATTTGGCCCTTTCGGAATATTTTAATATTATTTTTCTAAAAAAAAATCCAAAATTTTTCTAAAAGATTGTTCTTTACCTTTCTTGACCAATTTTCCCTTCTTAAATTCGAAAAGTTTAGTAATAATTGGAAAAAGTTTCATTTTCCCATATTTTTTTTTCAATTTTCCTTTGTTATTTTACCTTCAAAACCTTGTACAATTGGGTTGTGATTATACTTTACCTCTTTTTGGAGGCCTTATGGTTATTTGCCTCTTTTTAGAGGCCTTATGCTTGGTCTTATAGGAATGTCGCACATGGGCTCAATAATTGGTGACCCAACATGTTTTTACGAGGTAATAGGTTGATGAGATTGGCTTAACACACTCTGTGCTTCGTCTTATGTAACCATAGACGCTATTGAATATTTACGCATTTGGAAGCATTTGAGATCAGTATGATTACTACTACTGTTTAGCCAATTTAAAATATTTTGAGTTCATTTGGACTAATTAAGGGAGTTAAATGATTTAATTCCTTAGAGATATTCCAATTATGATGTCATGGAACATCATAGGTATACTCAGATCTCAACAAGTTGGAGCCAACGAACATCAGTGTAGAAAATTAGTGACTTTGGCTTAGGCCTATGGTAAGTGATCTTATTGTTGGAATGTCTTTGGGCTAGGTTAGATAGATGAATTGGATATTACATGAATAAAACGTACCATGTGACCCATCTATGTTTGATTGCTTATATGATGTTATGTTTATGAGCTTTCTATGATGCATGTACTCCCACTATGTAATCTACGTAGGTTGTGACACCATGTTCACGTATTGTCTTATGAGACATTTGATCAACCGTGTATGTTAAAAATGAATGATATGTCATGTACATGTATGCATGTCTCATGGGAATGTAATGTCATGAAAAATATGGAAGTATGACGAGTATCATAACTATGTACTATGATTTGAAAATAGGGACTTTATGCATGATGTCACAACACGAGATAGTTCTCCTGCATGTTTTTGTATGGATGTGTACCCATGATATGGTACACATTCCTTTCTTTTCATTCGTTACTGGTAGTGTAAGCGTGCATTAACCTATAGTCAATCCTTGTGGTACATACGTATATGAGCCGACCTAGTGGGTTGATCGCTTGTGGATGTATATAATAAAATGATGTAAAATTCACAAGAATAAGTGCAAGTATACACTATCACAAGTAGCAAGTAATAAGTAAATTATCGATTCCACAAAAAACCTATCTTTTTGGTTAATTTTATCGCCGAAAATTAAGTGAGTTTTTGGGTAACATTCAAATGGGTGTTGGAGATTTTAACTATTTAAACAAAACTAAAACAGAGTGCCACTACGGTCGAAAAACAGAAAATGATGAGAAAATCAACTATAATGAGGAAGGTTCGGCTAAGAGAGATTAAATAGATAAGTTGTTGAGTTTTGTGGTAGATTTTAGTTCCTTTTAATAGATTCTCAAGCCCACTTCCGAGGGTCATGAATGATGATTATTTCTATAATCGTTGTAATTTCTATTAACAAGGCTATAGGAGAAGAATTATTCCTAACCCTTCTATTACCTTTCAAGTCTCCTTGCTATGGAACTAGAGTATTAAAGAGGATTTCATTGCTCCCTCTCTTCTCCCGAATAAGGAAACAACTATGTGTGTAAAGTAGCTAATTAAGCATACATGTAAATCATTAACAACAACTCTTTAATAAACTAAAATCATACCGTCAACATACTTAAACTATATAAAACTCTCTCGCCTCCCCTATTAAGTTTAGCTCTCCATACAAACTAAATTAAACAGAGGAATCCGTATTTTCATCATGTAAATTAATGGAATAAGGAAAGAGAATAAAGAAATAGAGAGTTATCCCGGTTTGTTGCCATTCGTCAATGGAAATTCCCTTCTCTTGAGCTCTCACGTCCACCTCTTTGCCCTAATCAATCCTTGTTGGTCTCCTTTTTCTTCTGCTGTCAACAGCTGCTGGATTAGGGTTTTCTTCTTCTTCTTTGGTTTCACAGCAGTTCACTGCAGCAGAGGCTACTGCTGTGTAATTCGATTTTCTCCCCAAAATGTGGCTCTCCTCCCCTTGGTATTCCTTTTCCTTTTATATTGAGCATGGGTTCCCCTTTAGGGCTGAAAAGTAATAAGTAGTCCACATAGAATGTTCCTCATTTGGTAGTCAATGACCCACTTGGACTGCTGACGTGGATTTAAAATTTTCATGTCATCCCCCATTAGTTTCCAAATTTGCTACCCCCACATGGTTTAGCATAAATGTCTGAAATTTTACCACATAACTCAATTAAATATACAATTAAGATTGATTTATGCCAAATCATTTTTTTTTTCATGTTGGACTGCAATAAACGATTCCATGCTCACTAAGTAGAATAAATTGGGTAATAAATGAGTAAATGGTGAATAAGAGTGCAATATTAACTACAAAAAGACTTGATATGACTCTACTTTTAGAGAGTTATCATGGGTTATGCGCGTGTGTGCATGAATCGTGTGTAGAGAAGTACTACACATATAAACCTACTTGAAAAAAAAAAGTAGAGCTCAAGGAATAATAACGAAAAGATAGGTTCTACCATGAACCATGATTGCATGTGATTGTGCAACACCTAAGCCCCGATGAGGATTAATTTCTCAATTTTTTTCTTGAAAGTTTAAATTTTTGGAATTTTATTGAGGGTCTTAGAGTTCTAATTTCAAGTTGGTGTAGAAGAGAAAAATGCTTAGAAAATCCCCGGAACTCAAAATAATTTAAAGGTGAATGTTTCTCTTGAGTGTAGAAATGGAACAAGGCTAATGTCCCAATATCGTTAAACCAATCCGAAAGAGAGATTTGGGACTACACATGTAGTTATGGTAGAAATGAGACAAGGTTGATGTTAAGGTGAGTAGTTCTATTGCGTGTAGAAATTTGACTACAAAGGTAGTTGACTCATGATGGTTGTTCCAAGAACTTCCGGACCTACATAGAAGCTTAGAGAGTTGTAGGTTTAGGTTCGAACCTTCTTAAACCTAAAGAAAAATCCATGGAAACCGAAATTAGATGTGATGAAGGCCATCAAGTAAATTGCTTATTGAGTATACTCATCTGTTTTTCCTTTTTTGTTCTTGGTGAATATAGGAACAGGTCGAGGTTGGAGAGTGCTCAAGAGTTGTGCTGTCATAGAGGAGTGTCGACTCGGGACATCAGTGTAGTTTATGTTTTCATGGGTTATCATTTGTACACTTCGATTTTTTTTTTCTCTATTTATCTAATTTCTTTCTCCAATTTTTTAATATGAATTTAAAAAAATTTCTCATAACTTAGGCTTATTATTATTTTTCATTTTAAATCTTCTTGGGAGAATAATCATTAATATTGACGGCTAAATAAACTTGAAAATAAAGACATAATATTTATAATATAATGAAAGTTATAAAATTATTTTAATAATTTGATTTATTTAAAATAAATTAACTAACAACAATTAAATATATTATCTAAAATTAGCTAATAAAATTGTTAGAAATAATTATCAGAACTAAATAAATATTATTTATTTATATAAAAGTTTGATAACATTTCATATCTTAATTTATTTTATTTTTAATAAACTAAATTAATTAATTTTACAAAATTACATAATTAATTATTTAATTATAATAAATAAATAATAAAAATTTTAAATGTATATATTAAATTTATTTTGACAAAAAAATAATTAAAAAATGAATTACTTATTTATTAAAAATTATTTTTAACAAAATTTAATTATCTAAAAATTAAATAATTGAACCTACCTTCTTTTTCAATATTTGATTTCATACGTTTTATTTTCAAACATTATAACCAAAACTTTCAAGGATTGCTTTAATTGAAGTTTTGGACTAGATGTATAAAAATAAGATGTCTGTGAATAAAATTCATAAAAACCAAATAATTGCGTTTAATGTTGTAATGACCCTAAATTTCCATATACTCAGAGTCGCTACTAACGTCTCATGCTCATCTATAATGCGGAAATAAAACTTACATGAACATAATTTATAACGTAAACTAAAAAAAAAAAAAGTTTAAAACAACTTTTCTATGGAAAACACAGCCATAGTCTTACGTATTTAAATATGAAATAAATATGAACCACTAAAATTTAGAGAAAAGAAAAACAAATACAAAATAATTTAAAACAATGAAATGCAAAACAACCTATTCTAACTTAAGACTAGAAATTTAAATATGAATCAACCCTATGCACGTGCCACAGTCTCTGCTCACGATGCCGCCGTCCTCCGTACAAGTGTGCCTTGCCTTTACCTGAAAAATGATGTGGCACACGGCCTGAGCATTTCAAAGAATACATGCAATCATGATATAGGGACCTATCTCTAATTATCTTAGTGGTGGCCTCCAGTCTCGGACAAATTGGATGTGTAGTACTTCCCTACACACGACTCACACGTGCGAGTATGAATCCCCAGGGCGCTCGCACACCCCCTGGACCCTCTGGTCAAGCTAATCTGTAGCGACGTCCGGAGGTTAGCGGAACCCCATAGTGTCATGCGCCTCATGAACACCCTCATCTGTGTGCGTTCGCACCTGTGCGCATTCGCGCTCATCATATGGTGCGCGTCCGTACTCATCATCTCCAGAGGAAGTAGCCCTATGCTTATGAACATACAATATGCCTGAGGTCCCTCTAAATCCATCATAATGTCTCTTCTGACACAACTCTCTAGTCTCATTCTTTGTTACTCTAGGTAACACATACTTGTGGATATTTATATTAATATCATTTTCACGCTCTTAGGGTTGTGTCCTATGTCGATCTAACGACATGATGCAATATGGCACTCATCATCATATATCATGCTCAATATGGAAAACATCATCATATTAAGGTAAACGTCACACAATCATCATACTCATCATATTGCCACAAAATGCATCAAACATATCAAGTACGACATTCATAAAAAATATATATATTGAGCACATCATCAAGTATCGTAACCCACACATCATCATAACTCATACATCATCATAACTCATATACCGCATCGTACGACATAGTTCATACATCATCGTAACTCATACAATTTTTAGCCTATCCTATAGTAAGGCCACTTACCTAGTTGGCCTTAGCCGAATTATTTCCTAATTTAATTAATGTAAGCTCCCGTTCCTCGAGAGCTGCTCCAAAGGTTGCTGAAGTTCGATTCATATCCCACAGTTCGTCACCTTTTGTTAGTATTTCACATTTTAATTAATAATCCAACTAACAAAGTGAAATACAGCTCTAAAACGGTCTCAGTAAAAATCGAATTCCAAGTTTTCATTGTTTCTAAATTTTCTAAAACTTAAATTGAAAATATATCAATATTATTTCATGCTGCTTTGAATCATTCAATCCAATATGGTTTGTTATAATATTATATTCTCTGGATACAAATAATAATAATTTTTCACATCTTCCATTTTCTTCTCTTCTGTTGTACCACTTTGTTTCTCTTCTTTCTCTATTTTTTTTTTCTTCCTACAAATGATTATGCAATTATAAAACAAATTTCAATCAATGTTCTCCTCTCTTTCCTAATATGACTATCCAAGCCATTTTCAATCTATTCTATTTTCTTCTCTCTCCTAAAAACTACTGTCATTAAGAGAGCCATTTTCAATCTATTCTGTTTTCTTCTCTTTCCCAAATAACTATCCAATCAAAAAGTCATTTCATTCTAATTTTCCTTCATAAAACTGCTTATGCATAAATCAATTATGATTTTCTTCTCTTTCCTAGATGATCCATGCCATTGACAAAGTCATTTTTCAATCAATTTTGATTTTCATAATATATCCAAAAATCTAAATAATTGAAAGAAGAGATCTAAAATAACTTTTCTATCTCCTGCAAAAATAAAAGAAGAGGAGATTTAAGTTACCCATAAATTTTCTCTCTTTCCCTTCCTATCAAATCTACTTGGAGTGAAGCCATTTCCAATTTTTCTCTCCCAAAATCTGCTATCTTTCTTTTGTTTCTTTCTCTTATTTTTTCCTTCCCAAAATCAACAATTTTTTTTGTTTCCGTTCTGTTTCTTTCTTTTGCAGATCATTTTGCAGTTGGAGGTGTTGGGGAGATATTTGGGGAAGGTGGAGAGAGAGTCGATAATTTACTTTTTTTTTTTTTTTCCTTTTTTTTTTTTTTTTTTTTTTTTTCGGGTCGTTACAAATGTTACATGAAAATGTTATCAGAATTTCATAGATGTGAAAGGTATGGCTCTCTTAGTGACGCTACGCCCTGACCCGAGTTACCATGTCCGCTGCCTTCTTTGACCTTTCTTTGGAGCTCTAATAATCCCAAGTCGGAATCACTAGTAGCTCCAAAGTCGGAGATATAAAGCGAGTACACCAGAAAAGAACAAAAACTGGGTAAGTCGGCCTTAGTGATCCAACGGTACCGAGTGGAAGGGATTTTAGTTATAGGTACAATCAACCATTTTATTAAGCTACTTAATTTTAGATGATTAATTATAATTATTTATATTTATGAGGTCAAGTTATTAAAATAATTTTAATTTAATTTTTACTCATCAATAAATATATTATAAATAATTTATCTAATTTTATGAATTTATTTAGTCACCATTTGTAGTAAAATTATATAAAATTTTAATGGCAAATAAGTAATAAAATAATAAAATTGAAGAATGGTGTAAAAACTATAATTTTAAAAGAAGAAAATTGAATTTAATAGTATACCCCAAGCTGCTTTTAAATAACTTTAATTTAGTCAAAATTGATGGCTGATTTGGAATAAGGAGAGAGAGAAGTCAATGTGTAGAAAACTCATTGTTTCAAAAGAATAGTGAACTTAATAGTTGAGATTATTATAATACATAGAGGATATGTATGATAAATTGATATGTTATGATGATATGATATGTTTAAGGCATGCTCGGGTTATGTTATGTGACTGTTATGATAAATGATATGATATGATATGATATGACATATGTGCAGCAAGAATAATATATGATAGGATTGACATGCAAAATGACGAATTGACATGAAATACAACCCTAATGCACGCATGGAAGATATGATAAAAGGACATGACAAAAATGATATGATATGAAGAAAGACGTTAGCGGGGTTGTAGTATATGATAATGAAAATGGAAAAATGTTGGGACCTCATGCATTATTGTGTGTTCATGCATTGGGCCTCATGCATTATTGTGTGTTCATGCATTGGGGGATACTTTTTCTCTTTCACAATAGTACGGACGCACACACTACGAAGCAGGGAAACGATCATTATGTTTACCATAATGCTGCCATGACGTTCGCTATTCCTAACGGGTGTCCGACATCAACAGCTACTAGAGAATACTCATCCGACTAGAAAGGGGCCCATGAGGTGTGCGAACCGATTGGTGGGTTCATACTCGCACGTGTGGACCATGCGTAGGAAAATTAAGTACACATCCAATTGCTCCTTTATGATAGCCACGGTAGAAAAATAGACTGCTATGATAGGTCCCACTCATACAATTGTATGTGTTTGCATTTAACCTCGATAGGGGCAGTCACCTACTAAGTATTTCTTAAATACCCAAGACACGTGCTACTCTTATTTTTTAGGTAAAGGCAAGGCATCTTTGTACGGCTGACGTCGACGTCACAATTTGAGACCATGTCACATGCATAAGGTAATTGTATTTATTTGCTTAGACTTATGTAAGGATAAAGATGTTTTTAATTTTAATTTTAAGGTAATTTCATTTAGTATTTCAACGTGTCGTTTTAATGATGTTTTCGAACACATAAATCCATGACAGTATTTTAAGATGAAGTTTATGTTTTATGATAAAGTTTATTCGCTTATTTCCGCACAAAATGACTACATTATGATGACGGTAGCGACTCTAAGTAAGCAGAAATCGATGATCATAACATAAATTTCCTCATAATAATTTAAACTGTCTAAACCTAATTATGTATAAATATTTTAAACTTTGACTTAAAAATTTAAACTAGCTAAAAGTAGTCATACTAACCTTAAAAGCTTTTGAAGAATTGAAACTAGGAGAAAAGGGTTCAAGCGTATCAGACCCAAGTGGGATCAACCAAAATGTCAGCCATGAGCGGTTAAAAAGTGTATTCTCTTACTGGATTTGAATTCGAACCGTTCAAGTGAGATGATAAACCGAAGTGGGATCAACTAAAATGTCAGCCATCAACCAAAATGTCAGCCATGAGTGGTCAAAAAGTGTATTCTCCGACTGGATTAGAATTCGAACCGTTGAAGTAAGATGATAGACCCAAGTGGGATCAACCAAAATGTCAACCATGAGCTGTCAAATTCGAACCGTTTAAATGAGATGATAGACCCAAGTGGGATCAACCAAAATGACTAAAATGTCAACCATGAGCGGTCAAATTCGAACCGTTTAAGTGAGATGATAGACCCAAGTGGTATCAACCAAAATGTCAACCATGAGCTGTCAAAAAGTGTACTCTCCGATTAGATTCGAATTTGAATCGTTCAACTGAGATGATAAAACTAAGTGAGAGACCTTCTTTTTACGGTGGAGGTCAACTTTCCACTTCCATTTATAGTTGGTTTAGTATATTATGATTATTCTAAAAAAACTAAGTTGATATTTATAATTAGCCTAATAATTCATTTAGACTTTAGTAGATTACTTAATAAATTTTTAAACTTGCAATATCACCGAGTGCCATGACGCTCTCCCAACCATACCCAAATTTGTTGAACCAAAACATCTTCCCCTCGAAACTTTAAACTTGTTTAAGCCTACTTAAGATTAAAATCTCTATTATATTTCTATCTTTTAATTTCATTCTAAGTATTAATATGTTAAAAGCATAGGCACCGATCATATTTGCTAAAACCACCATACTTAAATGACGGTGAAAGTTCTTTAATACAAGATATTTGACTATAATAAAAGAGCAAATATGATATCTATGATAAGCCGTAATGAAAGACAAATATCTCAATATCTCCAATTATAAAAGATATTTGCTTATAATAAAAGGTAAAATATGATACATATGTTAAATTATAATTCAAGAATAAATATCCTTGACATACCGAAATTAAAAAACTAACCAAACATTATATGGAGTAAACTATATACTAAATCTAATATTAACTTGTTCGTAAGATATATAAACTTTGGAAAATAAAAATAATGTGTATAATGTCGAATGTCACACCTGTCCCCATACGATTCGTGAGAGTTAGTCAACTTGAAAAATGATTAAAACTTTGCATTCAAACCTCTCATTTTCCAAGCTATCTTTGCTTATTTCATGCCCTTTAGAGACTTATATTTAAATAAATGTTTTGGTTCTAAGTAAATACACAACTACATTAAATTAAAGCCATCTCTTTTGCTTCAATTTTGAGCCTTTTTGCATTGCAAACCCCTAACCTTTGCTTAATCTAGCAGCATACCTTAATTTCCTCATGCCAGCTCCTTCATGGCGACACTATATTTCTTAAAATCCCTGATTTACCCCTTTGACTTTTGAACCTACATCACATTGATTAATTAAAATTATGTAAGATACAAGCTTTGTGAGCTATTGACCTAGAATTCAACAACACTCTTTGCCATTTCCTTTTACACCATCTTTCTCGGATTAGTCCTACTATATACATCAAACCTCCCCGCCCCTACCTTCCTACCCTTCTCCCTCTCTGAAAAAAATCCAATTTCAAAGATCTGAATCGACCTGTACGCGCTCCTCTCTTTATAACTTCCACGGACGAAGCCATGGAAGTTAAGAAAGTAATGCTCGTAATAGCTATAACCATGGCTCTATCCATCACTATCACCCTGAAGACCTTCGTAAAGTCAAAAGAGACAACAACGTCAGGTGTCGTCGAAGATTCGACGACGACATTGTTGCCATCAAGAAGCTTGAGTCGTTTTCTAGCCGAGGAGGTGAAGAACCCTAGAGCGGCGAGCCATTGCCACAAGAACAAGAAGATGTGCGAGAAAATGCATGGAAAAGGGTGGGAATGTTGCAACAACAAGTGCGTGGATGTGATGCATGACAAGCACAATTGTGGTGGATGCAAGAAGAAATGTAAGTACACGGGGGAGTGTTGTCGAGGGCAGTGCGTTGATGTGGCGTATGACAAGCGGCATTGCGGGCAATGCAACAACCGCTGCAAGCCGGGGAAGTTTTGTGTATATGGCATGTGTGAGTATGCATGATATTCAATTCTTCTATTATCCATTATTTCAATGGATCATCTAATCATCTTGAACTTTCTTGTTTCAAAAAAAGAATTTGAAAAAAATTTGAAATACAATAAAAAAAGAGTCACATAAATTATTGTGGATCTGTTAAAAACAATGGGTAGAATTGATTGTTTTTGTTATTAGGAGAGGATTTATTTGTAACGCGTGCTCCTAAGTATATATACAATTTTTTTTTTCTCATTTGACTATGTTACCGTAATTTATCTGTTTAAAGTTACATAAATTTATGGTTCTCGTGAGATTGTTAGTGGCTGTTGTTAGACGAACACGACTCTCCACAATGGTATAATATTGTCTAATTCCATTGGTACGAAGATTTTTGGGGAAATCCAAAACAAAGCCATGAGAGCTTATGCTCAAAGTGGACAATATCATATCATTGTGGAGAGTTATGTTCGTCTAACATAGTATCAGAGCCATCTCCTAAACTTAGTCGATGTGGGACTTTTATCATCCAACACCTGCCACTGCCTCACACTTAAATGCCGACATACCCTTTACCTTAAGCCTGACAAATCTCGTGTTACTTGTCCTACCGCTTTCATTAGTTGGAAAAAAAAAAAACCCCGTATGCTAGTTTTGTCGAAGAGGATCCTAATAGAGAGAATAGTAAGATAACGAGCTAGAGCCCGCCAAGTGGGCAGTGTCCCACTTTTTTTTACTATCCAAAGCTTCTATACATTTTGACAACAGCTGCCACTACCTCACACTTAAATGCCGACATACCCTTTACCTTAAGTCTGACAAATCTCGTTTCACTTGTCCTACCGCTTTCATTAGTTGGAAAAAAAAACCCGTATGCTAGTTTTGTCAAAGAGGGCCCTAATAGAGAGAATAGTAAGATAACGAGCTAAAGCCCGCCAAGCAGGCAGCATCCCACTTTTTTTTACTACCCAAAGCTTCGATACATTTTGAAGTCAAATTTACCGTTTTACACGAGTTTTATTTTTGGGATCCTAATGAATTTTTTAAAATTTTAAAATATTTTCTTTTCATTATTTATATTTTACCAAAGTTTTTATCTTGAAACCAACACCAAGGACATATATTATATACTTTAAGTTCATTCTTTATGTTTGGATCTCTACTCAACCCATTACTTTAATTATAAAATATGGATTTATAGAAGTTTTTAGAGATCCAATTAATAGAGCTCATGAAGTAAGATTGTTTTTAATAATTTTGTACCCAAAAATAGAAAAAGTAAATGAACGAGCTGAGATCATATCGGAATGAGAGCGATCCTGAAAATATATGATGGTTAAAGAAGATTTAAAAGAATTGAAAATTATTACGTATACCAATAAGGTAAATCTTCATTTTCGGTTGCTCAATCATAGGAACTTCATAGTTTAAACGTGTACTTCTTGAAACAACTCTAAATATACAAAGATAGTTTTTTACTCTTAGAAGCGAAAAATATACAACGTGACCATGTCGTAGAAGATGTAGAGAAATGTCGAATCTAGATTATGAATCATGGTCCAATCCTAGACATGGATTATTACAAAATATTTAAAATATCATATTAACGATAAAAAATAAATTATTATGACGAGGAGTATAGCTAACAATGGAACTTAGTAAAGCATCAACAAAATACATCAAAGAAGCTTCGTTAAGGGAAAAAGAAAAAACCCATAAGAAATATGTAAAAATAAAAGTAAACAACAATTCTGAAAGTGAAAAATCGAGCAATCGACCTTTAAAATGATAATAAATATCTTATCCACTGAACTATGCTCGAATTGAACAAAACAAAAAATTAAACATAATTCAAATATTTCATATCAAAATCTTTCTAAGTTTATCGTATTATATTTTTAAGGGTAAGTTTTTGGGCGAAATGTATCATATAAATTTGTGTCACTAGGCCAAGTTATAGGCAATAAGTAGCTAGTTTTTTAATTAACATGTAAGGAAGAACCATTAATTCATCCATTCATAGGTTCAAATTGTACTAAAATGGTAAGCCTAATTTGAATGAGAAGCAAAAGCCAAAGTCCAAAGGCGTCCATATTCTGTTTACACCAAAGAAAGAGTTGCTTTAAGAAAAAAAAAAATAAATGTTAAAACGTACACTAAAAGCAACATACTCACACATAAATGCGTTTATTAGCTAAGTTCTCCATTGAAATTTGCACCAAATCACATGCATTTCCCCTTAAAATATGCTCCTTTTCACATGTATTTTACCTTAATATAAGGTGAAGCAAAAAGCAATGCCCCGTTGCTCATAATTCTCCAAAACAAAATTAGTTAATAAGCCTATTTACTCTTTATTATTAAATTGACTAATCGTTTTATCGAGCCTTATGTGAGTTTCAGAGAGATCGTAAAGGTCAATTTTTTTTTTTTTTTTTATGATTTCATCATATTTCGTCATGGATCAACTCAAATCACTATTGGTGTTCAAAGCCAAGAGTTATTGAACATGAGTCTACCGGTGAGTCCTCGGATTTGAATTTGAAATTTAGGAAATTTTTATGGATTTTATGGGTCTTTTTTGTGTGGTTGATTTATGGATTTGTAATTGAATAAGTGGTCGAAGTTTTACACCCGTTCCTTTTGTGGTAAAACACGCCACAAAGAAGCCAGTTGAGATATAATATTTAGAGTATATATTATTTATAGAATATATTTTAAATATTATATTTTAATATTCTTTATTTATGATTTGATTTACAGTATATTTTATTTGGCTAGTTTGTATCATATTTAAGGATATGAATATTAATAAGAATACACCTTAGATTCCAATTTTATTTCTATTTCTCATTCTTTAAGAAATCAAGAGAGAAACTATTTAGAAATTTGGTGGAGAAGAAGATGAGTAAGGATTGAGAAGCCATTGAAAATAAAGGATCGGGATTTCTAAACCAAAAAGGTTATGATAACATGACATTATTTGCTACTATGAGAATATTTGCTAAAATACCCCACGTGGAAAGAAGGAAGAGGGGGAGAGGAAAACCAAGAGAGAGAGAAACTATTCAAAGTTTTCCGGTGAACTTAGTCCGACGAGGAAACGCATGAGGATAACTCAAAGGACGACAACGAAACGAGAGGGAGAACACGACAATGACACTAGATACGTCACGTTTAGCCATAGTTCTCATCGTCGGACGCTTATTCACAACATAGTAGTTGTGCACTTCGAAACCAAACTAGAGGAAACAAATCTACATCAGAGACAAAGCCACGATCTCGAAATACCCTAAGGACGAGTAAACCAACTGAAATGAAGAGGGAGGTGTCAGCTTTGATAAAAAAGATGACATCGGAACGACGCCAAGAGAAAGAGAAAACAAAAGTAGAAGTGTCGGGTCGAACCAAATTCGGGTTGGACCCAACCTGTGACCCAACCGGCCTCAATCCAACCAAGGCACCTACAGCCAACGCGGGCTTCAGCCCTGTCCACCTATAGCGACCCACACCCGCGACCAGGTCGAAGAATAAAGGAGGGCACAACCAGGCGAGTGGAGGACCCCAATGCACGGGTGTAAATGTAAAGTGCCCCTGCATGGATGACAGTGAATGCTAGAAAGGTCATGGGAGTCATAATAGGGTAGTAATATGGATTGTTCTTCATTTTTTCATTTAATAGTTGAGAGGTGGTTTCTTTATATTTCATGTTAAAAGACTATGATGTTTCAAATTTCTTGTTTTGAATTGAATGTGTAAGTGCATGGCTTCATTTTAAAGAGTTTATTATAAACGTCTGCGCATGTTATTTAAAGCATGCATGTGGTGCAAAGGTTACGAAAATTTTTTTACACAATCGTCGAAAAATGCAAGATTTCTATTGAGGCACCGGAAACCTCGCGAATTAAAACAACTGACGATCTCTACAAGAAACCCCACACAGTAGCCACTCCTTATAACTCACCTGCAAAAAAAGAGAACATGAGACACAGAGAGCAAGAGGAAAGGGCGAACGAAGTCCCCTTTGGAGTATGATGTCGATGAAATAGAGAGTTTATGTTAAGGATATTTAGTAATAAATTATTGTTTACCATATATATTATATTTGATATTTTATTATAAGGCAAATATCTAATATTTGCCTTATTTCCAGAGGTATCTTTCCATTTATCGTTATTTCTATTTATTACTATTTCCATATCCTTGTAATTTATTTGATTATAAATAAGATAACTTTCACACCATTTAGGTGTGGTGAATTCAGCAAACATTTACATGGTATCAGAGCCAGGTTGGTTTAGCAACCCGTATCCTTCATTTTCAATGGCTTTTGAAATCTTCTACTGTTCTTCTCCACCACCACTGCTGGCTTTGACGCCTCAGGGGCAGTCGTCATGGCTGCCACATGCAGAGTCGATTTATTACTCTTCGGCTCCACCCTTTTGACCTCCAAATCATCTTTCGCCATACTCTGTACATACAACCTCACATTTTCCAAACATAGCCTCTTTCATTTTCTTCCCAATTTTCCATTCATCCTTCATCCTTCCCAGAAACCCTAATCTTAGAATCTTCATCAGCGTTCTCTTCGAAAATATACAGAATCTCAATAAGCCCATCGACCTTATGCAGAGATTTATCTTTGGAATCTAGGCGCCGCACTGGCCTTTTCGCCAACCAAGTTGCCGCTGCCCTTCTCGCCAAAATTGGCTCCTTCGCCCAATGTGGCAACTCTTCTGGCTTCAACATTGTCTTTGTCCCTTGCTCTAGGTTTCCCCTTCTACTTCTTGGGGTTAGACATATTCTCACCAGAGCTAAGGCAGCATCGTCGCTAAGTGACAATCCCTCTTCATGGGTTAGACATATTCTCACCAAAGCCAAGGCAGCATCGCCGCTGAGCGGCGATCCCTCTGCAATTTTTGATGGCCAAGAAAGTGTTTCTTTACACCTCCTCTAAACCAGGCTGTTGACATCTTCACGAAAAGTGTTTCTCAACCTCTTTGATTTTTTCAGATCCAAGCTTCACGTTCGTTCAAATCCGACGCTCATCTTGCGGTGGGGTGTTAAGGATATTTAGTAATCAATTATAGTTTACCATATATATTATATTTGATATTTTATTATAAGATAAATATCTAATATTTGCCTTATTACCATGGGTATCTTTCCATTTATTGTTATTTTCATTTATTACTCTTTCCATATCCTTGTAATTTATTTTATTATAAATAAGATAACTTTCACACCATTTAGGTGCGGTGGATTCAGCAAACATTTACAAGTTAGATCCAACACTATAACAAACAACACACGCTGCACAAGTGACGACTGACGACTTGAAACATACCACAGTAAGTCTAACGATGCCTTTCTGTCATGGTCTTCAACGTAACCTCGTCATTGGCAAAGGGGAGTTATTTTCGAATAAATGAACACCGTGCTTCTCTATTTCAAGCCACACAAACGTATTTGTCACCTCGGGTGTAAATGAGAAGTGAAGGGAGATTGACGACAGTCGGGATCAAAAAGGAAGAATGATCGAGGAGGCTGTCAGAAGCTTTCGGGATGAGAGAGAAACTGAATCAGAAATCATGTGGAATCGTGCGAAGAAGATGACTGTTATCTTTGACTGAGCGAATGTGAGGAACGTTGACAGAGAAAAAAAGCCGAAAGAAAATGTTGGAAGAAGAAAATAACGGAAAAATAAAGAGAGGGACAGTATTTCAGATTATGAGTTGAAGACTAGATGATTTTATTCTCATTCAATTTGTATATTTAAATAATCATTCTATCCTAAAAATGTAAAAAGGTGGCGACTTAATTAAACTCCTCTAACTTTAATGGTGTGGCTTTAACAATAAAATAGGAATTCTGGCCACTTAATTAAACTCCTCCCACTGCCCACTAACTTTAATGGTGTGGCTTTAACAATAAAATAGAAATTCTTAACTTAAGAATAGGGATTTATCTAACAATCTCCTCCTGAATCTCTAGGTATATTTACCTTATTATTTGAATTCCGATCTTCGAGCGAGCGTAGTTCTTCAAATTTCACCCGCACTAGAGATTTGGTGAAGATATCTCCAAGCTGTTTCTCTATTCGGGTGAAATCAGTCTTGATGAGCCCCCGATCTGATTTCTATGTGCTTGCTCCGGTCGTGCAAAACTGGATTTTTGATCAAGGAGATCATAGCTTTGTTGTCCACGTATAGCATTGGTGGATTGCCTTCTCTTCCGATGAGTTCTTCCATCAGTCGTGCAAGCCAAATCTCCTGTGTTGCTGCCGTCGAAGCGGCGATGTATTCTGCTTCGCAAGAAGACAAAACAACTACATTTTGTTTAGTTGATTGCCAGCAGATTGCGCCGCTTGAGAGGAAGTAAATCATTCCGCTGGTGCTCTTACGATCATCAACGTCACCGATCATGTCACTATCATTGTAAATGACCAGCTCAAGTTTCTCCTTTCCTCTCCCTGTGCAGTATCTCACATCCCAACCTTTGGTTCCGGCCACATAGCGCACGATGTGTTTGACAGCCACCAGATGCTCCTCCCTAGGTCCTTCCATAAACCTATTCAAGAATCCAACGGAACAAGCAAGGTCAGAGCGTGTGTTTACCAGATAGCGCAGGCTCCTGACAATGCTGTGGTAATTGGTGGGGTCGATTGCTGTCGTAGTGCCGACCTTCCTTAGCTGGAGTCGGGCCTCCATTGACGTCCTTGTAGGGTTACTGTCCGCTAGCCTAGCTATGTCCAGTAGCTTCTTTGCGTACACACCTTGACAGATGGTGATGTCGGCAGTACTCTATTGCACTTTGATGTCGAGCTTGTAGCTGAGCACGCCGAGATCGCTCATCTTGAAGTTCTTTGACATGTCCCTCTTGAATCTCCCAAGAACTTCCATGTCACATCCAGTGATTATGAGGTCGTCGACGTACACTCCCACGATCATCCGAGGAGAATTCTCTGGCTCGGTCCATGCGCAGCACTTGCATCTTCTTCCCACATTTAGCCTCCGCTCGCGCTTGAATGCGCTTAATCACCTCTGCCGCCTCACTCTTCGCTTGCAGTAGGACCAGCCACATGAAGCGGCATTTATCATCGACCAATAGGAGAAAGAGGGTCTTGCTGTCTGGGGTCGCCGGCTTGATGGACCCGCAAATACCGTCGTGCACGAGCTTCAATGGCTCATCGAGGCGGTAAGACATCTAAGACGGAAAGGGGTTGCGCCTCTGCTTGTCGATGAGACACCCGTCGCACAGCCTATTCACTCCTTCGACTGCCAGCAAACCGTGCACTATCTCCTCCTTGTGTAGTTTTTGTAGAGTAGGAGCAGGAAAGTTCTGGTGCCCGTACCTTCCGTGCCACTTCCAAGCTACTTTTTCGATCCTGGCTGAGAGGCTAACCAGTTGCTCTATCTCCAACTCCAGGATGTAGAGGCAGTTTGCCGTGCGCCAAACTTGCGTGAGCAGCTGTCAATCTTGAGTAGCCCGCACTCGATGAAAATGTGGCAGCGGACCTCATCGAGTTGACCCATGCTCACAAGGTTAGCCTTGAGCCTCGGGATGAAGTAGACACCGGTTAGCTTGCGGTGCTCGCCTCCCTTGCCGATGAACAGGAAGGTGTCACGCCCTTCGATCTCGACGACGGAGCCGTCACCAAGTTTGACCTTCCCATGAATCCCCAAGTCGAGCTTGGAGAACGCAAATTTGGCCCCGGTCATATGGTTTGTTGCCCCCGTGTTGAGGACCCATCGCTGGTGCTCGTGCTGCTCGCCCCTCTCATCGATCTAAGCAAACACCTGCTCCTCCTTCAGCTGAATTGGCTCTCGAGCCGATGCCCTTTGTCATGCCTAACTGGAGCTCTTCCTCGGGATCTATTGACCCCTCACCGACAATCCTCACCGAAGCAGTTACGTTGTCGGTTACTTCCGTAGATTTTGAATCAGAATTGGGGCGTCGGGGACGCCAGATAGGACCGATGCACTCACCATGAAAAGAGCCTTCTCTTCCTCCTCGGATTGGGCCACATGGGCCTTCTCCTTGTTCCTGAGCTTGCTCCAGCAATTCTTGCTCAGGTGGCCTTTCTTCCCGCAGTTCGAGCACTGGATCGGCCCACCATCAGTCGACTCCTTCTTTTGATCCATTTCTTTCCCACGCGTGCCCCCCCAAGATTTCCATGACTTCTTACCGCCTTTACCGCTGGAGGACCCGTTGCTCTAGAGCCGGCTCTTCCTCCTCGGATTGGGCCACATGGGCCTTCTCCTTGTTCATGAGCTTGCTCAAGTGGCCTTTTTCCCCACAGTTTGAGCATTGGAATTGCTCGCCATCAGTCGACTCCTTCTTTTGATCATTTTCTTTTCCACGCGTGCGCCCCTGAGATTTCCATGACTTCTTACCGTCTTTGCCACTGGAGGACCGGTTGCTCTCTCTGGAGTTGTCGCGGAGCTTCTGAGTTGCAAGATTTCCATGACTTCTTACCACCTTTGCCGCTGGAGGAACCGTTGCTTTTGCCGGAGCTGTTGCGGAGCTTCAGGCATGCAAGTCATTTCTCCTCAGTGAGGAGTAGACGACCCTGCTTGTCGACAGCTGAAGCGACATTCTTCTTCCGCTGCTCGATATTACACAGTCTTTCGATCACCTCTTCCACCATTAGGTCGTTCACGTCAAGTAATATCTCGATTGAAATCGCAACTTGCTCGATTGAAATCGCAGCATCCTCTTCACGATTTCTGTCTCGTTGATTCTCCCATCGAGAGTGGTGATGCTGTTGGCGAGCCCCGTGATCTGCATTGAAAAATCATCGACGGATTTCCCGTCCTTAAAGCAGATCTCCGAGAGCTTCTTTTGTCGTTGTTCGATGTTGGACTCCCGCACTCGCTGTACACCAACCTGGCGGTATTTGGTCCCCACCCAGGCCGATTGCGCGGTGCGCTTGGTGGAAAGAGACACTAGCATCTCTGGAGGAACAGACCGTAGTATGACAGTGAATGCCAGCCGATCCTCTTTCTGTTATTCATCGCTTCTCTATTTTTCTCAAAATTTCCTCACCAGCCGAATCTCTCAGTCAAAGATAACAGAGAGAAACTGAATCGAAAATCACGGGTGAAGAAGACGATCCATTCGGACCCAGGTCGAATATCCACCTACAGTCCAACCTTCTATTAGATCCAGCAAATACAAACCAAAACCCATAATTCAAATCCAGCGCCCACTTAAGCCCAATTGCAAGGTCACGAGCCACCTGACGCTAGGCCTGATATCATCAGCCCCTCCACACAGACAGTAAATAACTCGCGCAATCTCGGGAACTAGACTCGACCTAACTCCGACGACCTTCGTGCTCCGGCCCTACACGTGAGTGATGCATGGCGACTCCTCGGCTTGGTCAGCTCCATCACTGAAACTCAACTCCTACTGTAGCTCGATAGCTAAAAATCAAGTTATTCAACTCACTTTGGCATTTGGACATCGTTCCCTACGTATTGGACCCTTCCCAGGTTGAATTTAACATTATTAAGGCAATTAAGGTCAAATTTCCCAAATCAAATTGTATTTAGTAAATTATAATTACTAAAGAAATTAGGGGAATGTTATAATAGGATGAAACACTTCGACGATACTGGAAACAAACTTGAGGGAAGAAAACAAGTGAATTCGAGTTTATGGAGAATGTCGACCTAGGCCATCCAAATAAGTGGCCTTATTATAGGCTCAATCGGAAGACTTGTCTTATGTATGACGACACGTGTCAAGTAGTCCTTGCACGTGTCATGTATGATTATATAATATGATAATGATGTGAATTGAAGTCACGTACTACTTCTATATTTCAAGTAAAGGCAAGGCACCCTTGTACGGCTGATGACGACATCACAATTAAAAACCATGATACATACATATGATAGTTATATTTAATTTCATACATATTAGGTTCGTATAGGGCTTGACTGTTTTTACTTTTTTTATTTACGTCTATTTTAACATTTCTTTTGTATGGTTATAAAAACCTTTTATTAAACACGTAAGTTCATGATATTGATTTACTAAGACATTTTGAATGATTATTTTCACATAAGAAGTCACGTGATGTATACGGTAGCGACTTTAAACTAGCAGAAATCTATAGTCGTTACATGTAGTAACGCCACTAATTTACGCAAGAAAAATTAGAAGCGTTAGAGATACTATGAGAAAAGTTAATTGTGTTTAAAGCTCCCTATGTAACACTTACATATCACACTGCAACGTAAATTATTATAGACAAAATGTTTTACACATTTTTTCAATCCTGACACGTGTAATTAGTTTTATGAGCTTTACGTATGACAACAGTTTTCAATCATGACTCGTACTAAATTTTTTTTTTCTTTCAATTTAAAGCGGTAATAAATTTTTATAATAAATTTTTTGTCAACCCATTTCATAATTTCAAAGTTATTTAACATCGACGACGTTGACAAAAATATTAAACTATTGACAAAATTTTGATGTCAACAAAACTATTAAAGTCTCAAGTTTATAAAAGTTTTGATAGAAATATCTATAAACATCGATACTCATAGATAGTTCACAAGAAAAAAATATTAAAAAATTAGATTAATAAATCAACATTTTACACTTTTAGAGAGAGGGAAAAGAGGAAGATGGGACTCCGACTTCAATATTGAATACTGAAATGTGAAATAGTGAATGTTATTGAAGTTGGTGACGTGAACTTGAGTACACTTGATGATATGAATCATTTGAAAAATAAACGGATTCGTTCTATCGTGGATCTCTTACAAGATCAATACAAATTGGCTCTAGTTCGTTTAAAAAATATGGTTAGAGGAACTATACGTGGAGCAATTAGACATAAATTGATATTGATTCATCGAAATTTGGTAACTTCAACTCCATTTACAACAACGTTTGAATCTTTTTTCGGATTACACATATTATCTTAAGTCTTAGATCGAACTAATCCATTGACACAAATAATTCATGGGATCGTTAATTAATAATCTTAGTCTACCTCACTTAATTTAAAACCTAGTTGTCCCAAACACCAATGGGGAGAAAGAAAGTCTGTCACGAAATCTTTC
The DNA here is from genome assembly GCF_002806865.2 of Cucurbita pepo subsp. pepo. Lineage (NCBI taxonomy): Eukaryota > Viridiplantae > Streptophyta > Magnoliopsida > Cucurbitales > Cucurbitaceae > Cucurbita > Cucurbita pepo. Next base: position 5,623,283 of record NC_036651.1, on the reverse strand, counting down.
TTAACCACATGGTTGTTCATGTAAAATGTGCTATAAATAAGTTTGTTGTATTCCACCATTCCTACTATAAGCATAGCATTATGGCTTGGATTTGAGCGTGTTGGACCGTAAAGCTACAACCTTCAATGCTTTGATACCACTTGTTGTAGCGGAATGCTATAATCAAAATGCTTTGATACCCAATTGTTGTAGCCGAATGTCACAACCAAAATGTTCTGATACCTAATTGTTGTAGCGAAAGGGGAAGCCAAATCGATCGCACTCACACACCTACAAACAGAAATTAAATAAAGAGACACAAAGGTTTATGTGGTTCGGAGAGAAGAAATTCTCTTACATCTACAAGTGTTTACAAGCGAATATCTCACCCTCACACTACAAAGTATCTCTTACAAAGTTACAGACAAATACAAAATAACAATGACTTCACATGACTACACACGTGACAATGACTTCACATAGACTCCGCACAAAGCTAGACAAGCCTTTATTATAGGCATAGCAATACTAATTTTTATACCTCAACCAAAAAAATGAGAATATTGATAAAAATGGTTATGAACTAAATGAGATTTAATAACCGAAACAAATGAGAATTATGACAATTTACAAAAATCTCGACCTTGTCAGAAGATTCTCAAGCAGATAAACGGTTTTGCTGCCACCAAATCAACATGCTACTTCTTTCGTCCAATGTTGATCAAATCCAAGCAATGTTGGAACTTTTCACGAGTAACTATCAAATTCCCTCCTTCCAAAGTGATACGATAACCATTCCCATCCAAAACACCAAGGAAATCAATTTAAGAAATCTTATTTAGGGACATACCTCACATCATACAAAGATTTCTTCAATCTACATATCAAATGTTGTTGTCCAACTACTGAAAACCAACCGGTTATGTCATATGTATTTCTTCTTCCAAATTTGCATACAAGAAAATAATTTTTCATACCAAGTTGTGCAAACTCAAAATTAAATTGAGCAACTAAAGCCAACAATATATGAATGGAGGGAGATTATTGCAAATCTTGAAAAATATTATTTTCAAGAACAAATAAGCAAGCTCGCAATGAGAAACTTATCTTCGATACTTGATGGAGAGTGTGAGCACGTTGGTCGATGATGTTAAGTATTTCAAAATATCCCAAATACCACAACTTGGTACGTCGTAATGCCACAACCTCCAATACTTTGATACCACTTGTTGTGTGCCGTAAAGCCACAACTTTCATTTCTTTAATACCACTTGTTGTAGTGGAATGTCACGACCAAAATGTTTTAATACCCAATTGTTGTAGCGAAATGCCACATCGAAAATGTTATGATACCCAATTGTTGTAGCGAAAGTAAAAACAAGATCGATTGCACTCACACACCCACAAACAGAACTTAAACAAAGAGACACAAAGATTTATGAGGTTCGGAGAGAAGAAATTCCCCTACATCCACGAGTGGTAGCCAATCTTAATAATCAAAGTGTTTACAAGTAAATATGTGACTCTCACATCAAAGTCTCTCTTAACAAATTTCCTCCCAATTCTCTTTAGTCAAATACAAAATAATAATGACTTCACATGACTCCACACCTAACTCAAATGCCACTAGGCAAATACAAAATGACAATGACTTCACATAGATCTTCGATGCTGTTCGTCCAGCTTAGAGAAGTGGCAGTATTTTCCAAGATAGATCTTCAATCAGGGTATCTTCAGATTAAGATTAAAGAAGGGGATGTGTCGAAGACAGCATTCATAATAAGGTACGGTCATTATGAGTTTGCGGTGATGTTGTTTGGTCTCACTAACACCCTAGCAGTATTCATGGAGTTAATGAATAGAGTATTAAAAGAATGTCTAGACATGTTTGTTATCGTGTTCATAGATGACATCCTACTGTACTCAAAGACTATCAAGAATACCAAGAGCACCTTCGAAAAGTCCTAACCATTTTGAGAGAGAACAAGTTGTACACCAAATTCTCCAAGTGCGAATTTTGGCTACGAAAAGTCTCGTTTTTAGAACACGTGGTGTCGAAAGATGGAATCTCGGTAGACCCCACCAAGATTGAAGCGGTCACTAAGTTGGATCATTTGACCACCGTTACGAAGGTGTGAAGTTTTCTAGGATTAGCGGAATACTACCGACGATTTTTGCAAGACTTTATTAGGATAGCTTCGCCACTCACACAATTGACGAAGAAGCGTGTTCCATTTGTATGAGATGATGCATGTAACACAAACTTTTGAAACTTAAAATAGAGGTTAGTGCATCCCTAGTGCATACGGTACTAGAGAGCTAAGGATATGTGATTTATAGTGAACTCAAACTACTAAATAACTGTTTTACCTAAGCTAGGCTAGGAAGGACAACTAGACTAGTAAGTTTTTTTAGTTTTTTCTTTTTTCTACCTATACCCTTTCTTTTTTTTTTTCATAAGAATTCCGCATATTTTCATATTTAGGATTTACATATACAACATATATCACTGTCAAGAGTGANTTTAGCCATTTTATTTTATTTATTTATTATTATTATTATTATTATTATTATTTATTATTTTATTTTTTTTTTTTGTCCATGGGCGATTGAAGAGTACTTAATGTTGAATAATGCAAGTCTTTGATAAATTATTTAGATTTTTTTTTAAATGGAATGTTCAATTTTTTTTATTTTTTAATTCTCGAAGCAATAGTAGAAATTCAAAGTAAGTTATTTAACATCAACATCGACGTTGACAAAAATATTTAACACCAACATTTAAAGATAAATTCGTGACACCACCTTAAGTTAACCAGGTAAGTGATTTTAGTGTTAGAGTAGGATAATTGAATGATGTATGATGGTGCATGTCTCACAACCCCTGCATGCATCATATTATTTATGTTGTGTATGTGCTCTATGTAATAACATATGATGCTATGAAATGTATGCATGTGATATCTATTACGCCATGAATGAAATTAATTACTATGTACGTCATTTTATGTATTGACGTGTAAAGCTATGTGATGGATCATGTGATGACTGTCATGTATATGTGATGCATATATGTACTATGTCATGGATGAAAGGAAAAAGAGAATGATGTTAATGTTATGCTATGAGTGAAAATCATGGGGACCTCATGCATGTATGTATGTCATGTGCATAGGGATACTTCTCCGTTATGTTATGCTAGTACAAACGCGTACCATCAATATTTATGTTCGCCATGATATCATGTGTACCTCATGCATGTATGTATGCCATGTGCATAGGGATACTTCTCCGTTATGTTATGCTAGTACAAACGCGTACCATCAATATTTATGTTCGCCATGATATCATGTGTACCTCATGCATGTATGTATGCCATGTGCATAGGGATACTTCTCCGTTTTGTTATGCTAGTACGAACGTGTACCATCAATATTTATGTTCGACATGATATCATGTGGACATTTCCTTTTTCTGCGGCATTTGATGTTGTGTTAATGCAGCCTGACCAAGTCAAGTCTAGGAGGTACGTATACGAGCCTACTTGGTGGGTCCATGTGCGCCTACGTGGATTGTATGAGGAGAAGTACACACATTCAACCCTGCCTGGAACTTAAAGGAACGGTCCCAATCATGTTATGTGTGTGATTACATCACTAACTCCAACATTGAAGTGACTTATTGAGTATTTCTTAAAACACTCATGTCATGTGCTACCCCTATATTTTTCAGGTAAAAGTTAAACGCTCCTGCATGGATGATGGTGAATACTGGAAAGCCATGGAAGTCAATATAGGGCAGTAATATACATTGATTTTCATTTAGTAGTTGATAGGTGGTTCGTTCATATTTCATATTAAAAGACAGATGTTTTATATTTCATATTAAAAGAAGGATGTTTCAAATTTCTTGTTTTGAATTAGATGTGCAAGTCTATGGCTACATTTTAAAGTGTTTATTATGAACTTCTGCCTATGTTATTTAAGGCATGCATGTGGTCTAATAGTTAGGAAAAAAAGATTACGCAGTTGCTGAAAAACGCGAGATTTCTTGCGAGGCACATGTCGAATATGCACCTATAGTCTAACCTTCCATTTGACCCAGCAAATACAAACCATAACTCATAATTCAAGTCTAGCGGCCACTTAGCCCAATTGCAAGGTCACGAGACACCTGACGCTAGGCCTGATATCCTCAACTCCTCCACACAGATAGTAAACAACTCCCACAAACTCGAGAACTCGACCCGACCCAACTCTTACGACCTTCGTGCTTCAGCCCTACACGCGAGTGATGCATGGCGACTCCTCGGCTTGGTCAGCTCCATCAACAGGGCTTGGCTCCAATTGCGGCTCGATGGCTAAAAATCGAGTTATTCATCTCGCTTTGGCCTTTTGGACATTGTTCCCTATGTTTTTTACCCTCTCGGAGCTGAATTTAACCTTATTTAAGGTAAATAAGGTCAATATAATGTCCAATTTCCTAAATCAAGTTGTATTAAGTTAGTAATTAGAATGTCTAAAGAAATTAGGTGAATGTTCTAATAGGGCGACGAAACACCTCGATGATACTTGGAACAAACTTGAGGGACGAAATCAAGTGAATTCGAGTTTATTGAGAATGTCGACTTAGGTCATCCATGTAAGTGGTCTTGTTAAAGGCTCAATCGGAAGACTTATGTTATGTATGACGGCACGTGCCAAGTGGTCCTTGCACGTGTCATGTATGCTTATATAATACGATAATTACGTGAATTGAAGTCATTTACTACTTCTATATTTCAAGTAAAGGTAACCGACTCTATTTTAGCATTTCTTTTGTATTCTTTTAAAGACCTTTTATTAAACATGTAAATCCGTGATATCGACTTACGAAGACATTTTGAATGATTATTTTTACCTAAGAAGTCACGTGATGTATACGGTAGCGACTTTAAGCTAGCAGAAATCTAAGGTCGTTACATGTAGTAAGACTACTAATATAGACAAGAAAAATTAGAGACGTTACAGATACTATGAGAAAAGCTAATTGAGTTTAAAGTTCACTCTGTAAACCGCTTACATATCACACTATAAAGGATATAGAAAGGAAAAAGGTCAATTTTTCATATTTTTTATTTCACCACGTGTAATTAGTGTTATGAGCTTTTTACCTATGAGAAAAGTTTTTACCTAAGTATTATAGAGGCTAGTAAGGACAGCTAGATTAGTACGTTTTTATTTTTATCTTTCAATTTAAAGCGGTAATAAACTTTTATAATAAATTTTTTTTGTCTGCCTAAGCTAGGCTAAATTCTCCTCTAGTTATAGCACACTTACAAAATCAACCCATTTCATAATTTTTGAATGTACGAAATTCAAAGTTATTTAACATCAACATTTAAAATATTTAAAATATTGACGTTGAAAAAAATGTTGAAATCTCGAATTTCATAAAAAATTTGATAACAAAAATATTAAAGTCTCAAGTTTATAAATATCTATAAACATCGATACTCATAGATAGTTCACAAAAAATAAAAATTGTGTTAAAGAAATAGGAAGATGGGATTCCGACTTCAATATTGAATACAAAAATTGTTGACCGTCACTGAACATACTTAAATAGTGAATGTTATTGAAGTTGGTGGCGTGAAGTTGGTTACTGTAACGACCGGAAATTTTCTACTTAATTTAGGGTCGCTACTGTATACATACCATAAAAATTGAATGCAGAAGACTTCATTTAAATAACATAAAACATAACCTTTATCTTAAAACACAGCCATGGACTTACGTATTTCGAAAACATCTTTAAAACGACACAACAAAAGACTCGAAATGAATTAAATAAGCGTTTAAGTTTAAAACATCCTATTCTATCCCAAGTCTAAGAATATAAATGCCATTATCCTATGCATGTGCCATGATCTTGAGTTGCGATGTCGTCGTCAGCCGTACAGGAATGCCTTGCCTTAACCTCAAAAATGTAGTAGCACATGGCTTGAGTATTTAAAGAAATACTCAGTAAGTGACCCCACTATTGGGGTTAAATGCAACAATCACATGCAATGAAATGATGGGACCTATTTTTCGTTTCGTTTCGTTTCGTTTCATTTCGTTTCGTTTCGTTTCGTTTCGTTTTGTTTTCCCTACGGTGTAATCCTAACAGGTAATCGTGGACGTGTACCATATACTCTACACGCAACCCATACGTGCGAGTATGGGCTCACCAGCTAGTTCGCACACCGCTGGGCCACTATCCCTAGCCGGTGGGCATGCTCTGGGGGCCCATCGGGACCCGTTAAAACTAAAACCGTCACGGCAGCGCTATGCAGGGCATAACGATCGTTGTCCTGCCATTTGGATGTACGCGTCTGTACCCTCGTGATGGGATAGGAGTATCCCCAAAATGCATGATCACACAATATGCATGAGGTCCTACAGTCATCATTTAATGAACATAACCCCGTGTCACGTTTTCATGCTTACATGTCATTCTCATTCTCATT
>NC_036651.1:5514344-5616332 GCF_002806865.2 Cucurbita pepo subsp. pepo | reverse complement strand
TTTTTTTTTTTTTTTCAGCTTAGATGAGCCGAGGAGAGATAATTGTGGGAAGGGATGAGAGGTTAGTGGAGAGAGATGGGAAATGATTTATTTTTTATTTTTTTTAATTAATTAATTAATTAAATTTATTTTGTTATTATTATAATTTTAACTATTTTTATAATTATTTTTATTATTTATTTCTTTATTTATTTTTGGGCTATTACAGTTTCACTTATATGAATCATTTGAAAAATAAACAAATTTGTTCCGTCGTGGATCTTACAAGATCAGTACAAAGTGGCTCTAGTTGGTTTAGAAAATATGGTTAGAGGAACTATATGTGGAGCAATCACACATAAATTGGTACGGATTCCTCCAAATTTGGTAACTTCAACTCCATTAATAACTACATTTTGGATCTTTTTTTTTGGATTACACACATTATCTCAAGTTTTAGATCAAACTAATCCATTGACGCAAATAGTTCATGATCGTTAATTAATAATCTTTATCCCAAACACCAATAAGAAGAAAGAAAGTCTGCCACGGAATCTTTCTTAACCACATGACTGTTCAAACATACCATTATGGCTTCAATTTAAGCCTGTTGTGTGGTAAAGCTACAACCTTCAATGCTTTGACACCACTTGTAATGGAATGCTACAACCAAAATGCTTTGATACCCAATTGTTGTAGCGGAATGCCACAACAAAATTGTTCTAATACCTAATTGTTGTAGCAAAAGCGGAAGATTAATCGCACTAACACACCCACAAAAAGAACTTAAACAAAGATTTACAAGGTTCGGAGAGAACAAATTCCCCTACATCCACATGTGGTAGCCAATCTTAATAATCAAGGTGTTTACAAGTGAATATCTCACTCTCACACTGCACAGTCTTTCTTACAAATTCCCTCCAAATTGCCTCTAGTCAAATACAAAATAACAATGACTTCACATGACTCCACATCTAACCCAAATGCTACTAGGCAAATACAAAATGACAATGACTTCATATGACTCCACACCTCAAAACAACGCTAGACAAACCTTTATTATAGGCATAGCAATACTAATTCTCATACATGAACCAAATAAATAAGAATATTAACCAAAATTGTTATAAACTAAATGAAATTTAATAACTAAAATAAATGAGAATTATGACCATTCGTCTTCATGTTCGTGATCATTTATAGAAAGAAAGTCGGTCACGTTACTCATGTAAATGCGCTATAAATAAGTTGTTGATTTCCATTACTCCTACCACAAACATAGCATCATGCCTTCGATTTCAGCCTTTATCGTTATATTCATCCTTCTTGCTTTCCTCCTACACTCATGGCTGTCCAAAATGAATATCAAAAAGTTGCCTCCGGGTCCAAAAGGATTCCCCGTTATTGGTACCATCCATCTATTGAAAAAGCTTGTTCATAGAGATCTTCATCACTTATCTCAACTCTACGGTCCCATAATGCACATGAAATTGGGACTCAAATCCACTATTATTGTCTCTTCCTCTCATGCTGCTGAGCTCTTCCTCAAAGCCCATGACCCAGTTTTTGCAGGCCGCCCAATTCGTTTAACCTTCAACCAAATAAGTTACCACCAAAAAAACATAGCCTTTGCTCAATATGGCCCTTATTGGCGCAATATGCGTAAAATATGCATACTTCAATTATTTACATCTCTCAAAATGAACTCCTTTACGTCAATGAGAAGAGAAGAGGTTGGTTTGTTGATTGATCATCTTCAAGAGGCTGCAAAAATGCATGGTGTTGTGGATCTCACATCTAAAATCTCGTCTCTTATTGCTGATGTGATTTGTAGAATGGTGTTTGGGAGAAAATTTGTAGAGGAAGAGTTTAAGGCTTCCATACATGAGGCCACTCTCTTGGTTGGAGCTCCTAACTTGGGGGATTTTATTCCTTTTATCTCAATGCTTGATCTCCAAGGGTTAGGACGTCGTGCAAAAGGTGTTACTAAAGTCTTTGATGGATTCCTTGACATCATTATTAAACAACATCTCGAGTCGAATGATGAAAATCGAACAAAGAGTTGTTTTCTAGATGCTTTGTTGGATTCCAAGATTGATCACTCGAGTATCAAAGGCGTAATTATGGTCAGTAAACTTCATTTGTTCATGATTTTGTAAAGGATATTTAGTTTTGAATTATGGTTTATATCATATTTGACCATTTATTACAGACAAATATTTTGTATGACTGAGGATATTTAGCCTTCCATTACGTTTAACATAGATATTTAGCCTTCCATTTAGTATAAGCAAATATCTACATATTTGCTTTTCCGCTTACCATAATTATCATATTTGCCCTTTTTTTACAGTCAAATATCTTGTGTGATTGAAGAGATTTAGCCCTTGTTTAACATAGGTACCATATTTTACTATAATTATCATATTTGCCCTTTTTTTACAGTCAAATATCTTGTGTGATTGAAGAGATTTAGCCCTTCCATTACGGTTTAACATAGGTACCATATTTAACCATTTATTATAAGCAAATATCTCGATATTTGCTTTCCATTACGGCTTACCATAATTATCATATTTGCCCTTTTATTACAGTCATATGCTCTTTTATTATAGTCAAATATCTTGTCTGGTTGAGGATATTTAGTCTTCTGCTTACCATACTTACCATATTTAACTCTTTATTATAGTCAAATATCTCCGGCTTACTCTAGTTATCATATTTGTCCTTGCTCTACAGTCAAATAGTTATCATATTTAGCCTTCCATAAACATTTAATATAGGTACTATGTTTGACTTTTTATTATAGACAAATATCTCGATATTTGTATTCATTTATTACTATTTTCATATCCTTTGTAATTTATTTGATTCAGTAAATGATTGTAAATGATTATAAACAGAGAATGTTTACTATCATTTAGTGGTCTTAGTAAATGTTTTTTTTTTTTTTTCTTTTGGGTTTCGTAGGACTTGATTATTGGAGGAGTGGATAGTTCAAGAACCACAGTCGATTGGGCATTATCCGAGCTAATCAAGCATGGCCATGCAATGAAGAAAGTACAAAAAGAATTAGAAAACGTGGTTGGTTTAGGCAAATTGGTGGAAGAATCAGATTTGAGAGAGCTAAAATACTTAGAGATGGTCATAAAGGAGACCTTTAGAATGCATCCTCCCATACCATTAATTCCACGCATGTGTCTTGAAGATTGTATTGTCAATGGGTATCATATTCCTAAGAATTCCGAGGTATTAATAAACGAATGGGCAATTGGACGAGATCCATGTGTTTGGTTTGATCCTCAAACTTTTTTCCCGGAAAGATTTGCAGATAGAAAAATGGATACGAGAGGGAAAGATTTTCAATTGCATCCATTTGGGTATGGGTGCAGAAGTTGTCCCGGAATGCAATTAGGATTGGTTTTGGTTCAATTGGTTGTTGCTCAATTGGTGCATTGCTTTGATTGGGAGCTTCCCAATGGTATATCTCCGAGTGAATTGGATATGACGGAACAATTTGGTTTAACTTGTACTAGAGCTCATAATCTTAGCATTATTCCCATCGGTCGTGCTCCTAATTGAGTTTTTTTTAGTTTATTTCGATGTAATAGTTCTAATAGCTTTAAGAAATAAAGTTAATGTAGAATTGTAAGCGTAGGTTGTTTCTTTTGTTTGGTTTTAAGTCCGATTATTATTTTATCAATCCAATATAACACTGTTTTCAAAAAGAAAGAAAGAACAAACGATAGAGGGAGCAAATATGAATTTGTTAGGATCATACAACAATGCACATGCTCGAACTAGATGAATAAAAAGAACTAGAGATAAAAAGAAGGAAGAATATTGGCTAAAGACTTTTATCCGATGACTTCAGTATTTTATTGGTTGTATACTAAATATAAGCATTTTCCAAATATAATTTTACTATCTATAACAATTGAATAAGCTATAAATTGAGAGCAAGTTCCATATTTCAACAATTTTTATATTGGGAGACTGATTCACCCAAGAATTTTATTCTCAAACTACGGTAAGCATCCTCACTAACTTGTGTTGTCTTGTGATGATAGGTCAGGTTTCTCACAACTCTATGGCACTCTAACTATTTATATAATAAATCTTCTCCTACTGCTTCTTGCCCAATTTTTCTACATAGTCTGTCATCCATATGCTTTGACATTTTAGACATTGTTCCCTGTATTTTGGACCCTCCCAACGTTGAACTTAATCTTATTCAAGGCAGTTAAGATCAGTTAATGTCCAATTTCCTAAATCAAGTGGTATTAAGTTAGGAAATTATAATTATTAAAGAAATTAGGTGAATGTATATGATATTTGGAGATATATTTTAATAATTAGTTAGGAGTATATCTGAGATATTTTGGGAGTTGTTAATAGTATATTTTATCCTAGATTTGATTAACTGTATATTTTATTTATTTACAAGATTTAGTTAGTTATATATTTTTCCTATTTTTAGGTATTAGTTAGGTATTAGTTGATAGTTTGTATCCTATTTAAACGTGGTAAACATGAATGAAGATCATACTTTCGATCTCAATTCTATTTCTATTTCTATTTCTCATTCTTAACATGGTATCAGAGCATCAGAGCACGGATCTTGGTGTTCTTAAATATCAAAATTTCCTTTATGGCGGAACTAGCCAAATCCAACTTCAAAATTTCGAATGTTGATTTAACACATCCTTATTATATTCATCACTCTGATCAGCCAGGATATTCACTTGTTCCAATCAAATTAAATGGAGCAAATTACCAATCCTGGAGTAAATCAGTTATGCATGCTCTTATTGCCAAGAAGAAAATTGGCTTCATTGATGGCACAATTGAAGAACCGTCCCAAGATGCAAATTCAACCGAATTTTTCTATTTCTATTTCTCATTCTTAACATGGTATCAGAGCATCAGAGCACGGATCTTGGTGTTCTTAAATATCAAAATTTCCTTTATGGCGGAACTAGCCAAATCCAACTTCAAAATTTCGAATGTTGATTTAACACATCCTTATTATATTCATCACTCTGATCAGCCAGGATATTCACTTGTTCCAATCAAATTAAATGGAGCAAATTACCAATCCTGGAGTAAATCAGTTATGCATGCTCTTATTGCCAAGAAGAAAATTGGCTTCATTGATGGCACAATTGAGGAACCGTCCCAAGATGCAAATTCAACCGAATTCGAACTCTGGAATCAGTGCAACAGTATGATACTATCTTGGTTAACTCATTCCATTGAGGCAGATATCGCTAAAGGCATTATTCACGCCAAGAAGGCTCATCAAGTGTGGGTTGATCTTCACGATCAATTCTCACAAAAGAATGCTCCAGCAATTTTTCAGATACAAAACTCGATAGCAACGATGTCATAAGGAACCATGGCACTGTCAACATATTTCACCAAGCTCAAAGCACTCTGGGATGAACTGGAAGCGTACCGCACACCATTTACCTGTAATCAACATCAAATACATATTGATCAACGCGAAGAAGACAAGTTGATGCAATTGCTCATGGGGCTCAATGAGTCTTATAAACCGGTGAGATCTAACATATTTGATGATGTCTCCATTACCTAATTTGAGGCAAGCCTATTCATTACTTGTACAAGAAGAGATGCAGCGTCAGGTAACTTCTGAACTTACTTAGAATTTCTCGATTGCATCAACAGTGCAGAAGAAAACAACATATTCAAAATTCGCCAAGGACAAATCGTGTGAACACTTAATATGTTGTTTGAATATGTTATTTTCTTCTGCACTGCTGATGCAATTGAGAAATTCTCAAGTAGGTCCAGAAGCTACCTGACGCTGCATCTCTTCTTGTACAAGTAATGAATAGGTTTGGCTCACATTAGGTAATGGAGACATCATCAATATGTTAGATCTCACCGGTTTATAAGACTCATTGAGCCCCATGAGCAATTGCATCAACTTGTCTTCTTCGCGTTGATCAATATGTATTTGACNGCGATCATTACCTGTCAACAGAATATCATCAACATAGATTAGAACGGTAGTGAAAGAAGTACCTTTACTCTTAGTAAATAAACAGTANGCCATGGTTCCTTTTGACATCGTTGCTATCGAGTTTTGTATCTGAAAAATTGTTGGAGCATTCTTTTGTGAGAATTGATCGTGAAGATCAACCCACACTTGATGAGCCGTCTTCGCGTAAATAATTTGGAATCGAAAGTATGATCTTCATTCATGTTTACCACGTTTNAGACGTCCTCGTCTAGATTACCATGGAGAAAGACATATTGAACATCCAACTGATGGGTGAACCATTTTCGAGCAGCAGCAACACTGAGTAAGCAACGAAGTGTAGTAAGTTCCACTGTAGGAGAAAATGTTTCTGNCTCAGAAATAGACCGTCTGGAAGTTTGACAACCACCCCAGTCAGAATCGCAATATGCCTGTAATCTTAAATTGTTTTCAGATGGCAGTAGAAGTCCTTGACCAGGAGTGCCTTTGATGTACCTCAGAACTCGAAGAGCTGCCTCCCAATGTGGTTTTCTTGGTTCATGCATAAATTGGCTAAGCATACGAACTGAATAAGCTATGTCAGGCCTAGTGACGGTCAAATATATTAATCTGCCAATCAACCGTCTGTATTTACTTGGATCATTCAACTTCTCTCCTTCAGTTAAAGAAAGTTTCAGATTTTGCTCCATAGGAAATTTGTCTGGACGTGCTCCTGTAAGACCTGTGTCTTGAAGGATGTCTAGAGCATACTTCCTTTGAGACATAAAAATTCCTTTTCTAGATCGAGAAAATTCAATGCCTAGAAAATATTTCAAATTTCCTAAATCTTTGATAAGAAATTTCTGGAGTAAACTAGTCTTGAGATATTGAATTTCTTCGAGATCATTGCCTGTCAACAGAATATCATCAACATAGATTAGAACTGCAGTGAAAGAAGTACCTTTACTCTTAGTAAACAAAGAGTAATCTGCTTTGGACTGAGTGTAGCCTGCATTTTGTATAGTTGTAGAAAATATGGAGAACCAATTGCGAGAAGCCTGTTTTAATCCATAAAGAGATTTATGGAGCCGACATACTGTATTCTCCCCCTGTCGGCGAAGACCTGGTGGTAAAGACATATAAACTTCCTCGTCTAGATTACCATGGAGAAAGGCATTTTGAACATCCAACTGATGGGTGAACCATTTTCGAGCAGCAGCAACAGTGAGTAAGCAACGAAGTGTAGTAAGTTCCACTGTAGGAGAAAATGTTTCTGTGTAATCAATACCTTCAACCTGAGTGTATCCCTTTGCTACAAGTCGAGCTTTATAACGTCCAACAGAACCATCAGAGTTGTATTTAATTTTGTACACTCAACGACAACCAATAGCTTTATGACCAGGTGGTAGAGGAACGAGAGACCATGTATGATTACGTTCCAAAGCTGCAATTTCATCATTCATAGCCTGCTGCCATAACGGGTCGCCAACTGCCTCGTCATAGGTTTTAGGTTCTGTCTGGGATGTAATAAGAGCTACAAAAGCACGTTGAGTAGGAGAAAAACGAGAGAATGAAAAGTAATTATGAAGGGGATACCTGGTGACATCAAGTGAGGGTTGATATTCAAACTCAATATCGCTAAAGGCATTATTCACGCCAAGACGGCTCATCAACTGTGGGTTGATCTTCACGATCAATTCTCACAAAAGAATGCTCCAGCAATTTTTCAAATACAAAACTCGATAGCAACGATGTCACAAGGAACCAGGGCACTGTCAACATATTTCAAGAATTGTGGTATTTGGGGGTATTGTGAAAGTTTTGGCCTCATCGACCATTAGACGTGCNTTCAAAAAATCAAATTGATGTCTTCCCAAACCTTGAGTAAAAACATCTGCCAATTGCATTTTAGTCGAAACATAACACGGTTTGATGATTACNTCATTCTCTTGAAAATCAATTTTCAAGAATTGTGTTTTTTAGTTACATCCAGATTAATTATTGCAAATGGCAGAATCATCACGGCGTGAATCGAGAGTGTGGAGTTCCAATCTCGAAGTAGAGAAATTTGATGGAACCAATAATTTTGGTGTTTGGCGAGGCGAAGTTAGCGATTTGCTGGTCATGCAAGACCTCGATGTTTCTCTCCAAGAGGAGATGCCTGAAGACATGACAGAAGCAGAATGGACAAAATTAAATCGGCAAGCCTGTGGAATTATTCGATCCTGTCTTGGCAAGGATCAGAAATATCCATTTATGAAGGTTACCATGGCGAAAGAATTATGGGACAAGCTTGAAGCGAAATATATGAAGAAGAGTGTGGAAAATAAACTCTATTTGAAGAAGAAACTCTTCCGTTTTGACTACAAGGAAGGTATCTCAATGGCTGAGCATTTGGATGATTTTAACAAAATCATCACTGATTTGCTCAATCTTGATGTTAAGATTGATGACGAGGACAAGGCGTTGTTGTTATTAAACTCTTTGCCGGAATCCTACGAGTTTTTAGTAACAACCCTACTACATGGAATCACTAATATTGATTTTGAAGATGTTTCAAATGCCTTAATAAACAATGAGATGCGAAAGAAGGAAAAGGAGACGTATCAAAGCTCTAGCTCAAATGTTCTCACTGCTCATGGAAGAACTTCTACCTGGAAAAGGAACGAATGTGGAGAGTCTCGATTAAAGTCGAGAGGTAGATCTGATAATTGGAGAAAACTTGATAAAAATGAGTGTGCATATTGTCGACAGAAAGGCCATTGGAAGAAAGATTGTTCGATCTTAAAAGGGAAGGGGTCGAAGTCCAATGTGGTTAGAGATGATGACACTGATACAGATGATGCCTTGACAATCTCCCTATCAGCCAGCCAAACCAGTGAATGGATTCTTGATTNATCGGCAAGCCTGTGGAATTATTCGATCCTCTCTTGGCAAGGATTAGAAATATCCATTTACGAAGGTTACCATGGCGAAAGAATTATGGGACAAGCTCGAGGCGAAATATATGAAGAAGAGTGTGGAAAATAAACTCTATTTGAAGAAGAAACTCTTCCGTTTTGACTACAAGGAAGGTATCTCAATGGCTGAGCATTTGGATGATTTTAACAAAATCATCACTGATTTGCTCAATCTTGATGTTAAGATTGATGACGAGAACAAGGCGTTGTTGTTATTAAATTCTTTGTCGGAATCCTACGAGTTTTTAGTAACGACTCTACTACATGGAATCACTAATATTGATTTTGAAGATGTTTCAAATGCCTTAATAAACAATGAGATGCGGAAGAAGGAAAAGGAGACATATCAAGGCTCTAGCTCAAATGTTCTCACTGCTCATGGAAGGACTTCTACTTGGAAAAGGAACGAATGTGGAGAGTCCCGATTAAAGTCGAGAGGTAAATCTGCTAATTGGAGAAAACTTGATAAAAATGAGTGTGCATATTGTCGACAGAAAGGCCATTGGAAGAAAGATTGTTCGATCTTAAAAGGGAAGGGGTCGAAGTCCAATGTGGTTAGAGATGATGACACTGATACAGATGATGCCTTGACAATCTCCCTATCAGCCAGCCAAACCAGTGAATGGATTCTTGATTCTGGGTGCTCCTATCATATGTGTCCCAACAGAGAGATGTTTTTGGACTTCAAAAAGTTCAATGGTGGAGTTGTCTATATGGGCAATGATAGTACTTGCAAGATGATAGGAATCGGCTCAGTACAAATCAAGATATTTGATGGGGTTATACGAAAACTCAAAGATGTAAGGTATGTCCCTAACTTGAAGAAAATTTTGATTCCACTTGGCGTTTTGGATGCGAGTGGCTATCGCATCATTTTGGAAGGAGGGAATTTAAAAGTAGCTCGTGGAGCTTTGGTGGCAATTACAGGAACTAGAAGAGGTAGCATATACTACCTCAACGGAACCACAATAATTGGGCATGCTGCTATGGCAAGTTCGAAAGAACAAGACATATCGAAATTATGGCACATGCGACTCGGGCATGCTGGTGAGAAGGCGCTTCAGACATTGGTGAACCAAGGAGTCCTTAAGGGTGCCACAAGTGGTAAAATTGATTTCGGTGAACATTGTATATTTGGTAAACAAAAAAATGTGAAGTTTGGTACAGCTATACACCAAACAAAGGGTATTTTGGATTATGTTCACACCGATGTATGGGGTCCCACAAAGAATGTCTCATTGGGAGGAAAGAGATGGTTTGTCACCTTTATTGATNTCGAGAGGTAAATCTGCTAATTGGAGAAAACTTGATAAAAATGAGTGTGCATATTGTCGACAGAAAGGCCATTGGAAGAAAGATTGTTCGATCTTAAAAGGGAAGGGGTCGAAGTCCAATGTGGTTAGAGATGATGACACTGATACAGATGATGCCTTGACAATCTCCCTATCAGCCAGCCAAACCAGTGAATGGATTCTTGATTCTGGGTGCTCCTATCATATGTGTCCCAACAGAGAGATGTTTTTGGACTTCAAAAAGTTCAATGGTGGAGTTGTCTATATGGGCAATGATAGTACTTGCAAGATGATAGGAATCGGCTCAGTACAAATCAAGATATTTGATGGGGTTATACGAAAACTCAAAGATGTAAGGTATGTCCCTAACTTGAAGAAAATTTTGATTCCACTTGGCGTTTTGGATGCGAGTGGCTATCGCATCATTTTGGAAGGAGGGAATTTAAAAGTAGCTCGTGGAGCTTTGGTGGCAATTACAGGAACTAGAAGAGGTAGCATATACTACCTCAACGGAACCACAATAATTGGGCATGCTGCTGTGGCAAGTTCGAAAGAACAAGACATCTCGAAATTATGGCACATGCGACTCGGGCATGCTGGTGAGAAGGCGCTTCAGACATTGGTGAACCAAGGAGTCCTTAAGGGTGCCACAAGTGGTAAAATTGATTTCGGTGAACATTGTATATTTGGTAAACAAAAAAATGTGAAGTTTGGTACAACTATACACCAAACAAAGGGCATTTTGGATTATGTTCACACTGATGTATGGGGTCCCACGAAGAATGTCTCATTGGGAGAAAAGAGGTGGTTTGTCACCTTTATTGATGACTACTCGAAGAGAGTTTGGATGTATCCCATGAGGCACAAAAACGAGGTTCTCCAAATCTTCCTAGAGTGGAAGAAAATGGTAGAGAATCAGACGGACAGGAAAATCAAAAATCTGAGATCAGACAATGGGGGAGAACATACTTATGATCCATTGCTTAAAGTATGTCGAGATGAAGGGATCGTTCGATACTTCACTGTTCTCGGTAAGCCACAACAAAATGGAGTTGCTGAGAGAATGAACCAGACATTAATAGATAAGGTTCGATGTATATTGTCTCAAGCAGGATTGAGTGAGGCATTTTGGGCTGAGGCTCTCAGTTATGCAGTTCACTTGGTGAATCGTTTACCTGTTTCTGGAAATGGTGGGAGAACTCATCTTGAAGTATGGTCAGGTACTTCTGTTAATGATTATGATAAATTGCATGTGTTTGGGTGTCCTGCTTATTATCATGTGACAAGACTCAAAGCTGGATCCTAGAGGAAAAAAAGCCAAGTTTATGGGCTTTAGCAAATGTGTGAAAGGCTATAGGTTATGGTGTCCAGAAACAAGTAAGATTGTTAATAGTCGAGATGTGACATTCGATGAGTCTGGAATATTTTTGCAAAAAATTGAAAATAGTGACGAGGCATTGAAGCCAGGTGGAGAAGGTGGTGTTCTCTCCTGATATGGTTGCTCCTACTGAAGAGCCTATTGATCAGGTAGATAATAACTTTGATGTCTTAGAATACAAAGAGCAAAGCCTTGTAAATGAAAGAGTGGAGGAACCTAAGTCTATCGCCAAGAATAGACCACGAAGGGTAATTCGAAAACCTGCAAGGTTTGATGATACGATAGCATATGCTTTCTCTTTGATTGATGAGTTACTAATAGTTACAAAGATGCTATCCAGAGCCCGGATAGCTTACACTGGCAAGAGGATGTGAATTAGGAGATAGCATCACTGGAGATAAATCAAACTTGGGATTTGGTACAACTTCCAAAAGGTAAGAAGGAAATTGGTTGTAAATGGGATTTTGCAAAAAAAAAAAAAAAAGGAGACTCTTCTGGTATACGTTATAAGGATCGACTTGTGGCTAAAGGCTACGCACAAAAAGAAGTATTGATTACAATGAAATTTTCTCACATGTGGTAAAACATTCTTCCATTCAAATTTTGTTGGCTTTGGTTGCTCAATTTAATCTTGAGCTTGCACAACTCCATGTAAAAACTACTTTTTTGCATGGATATTTGGAAGAAGAAATATATATGGCGCAACCGGTTGGTTTCCAAGTAGTTGGACAGCAACATTTAGTATGCAGATTGAAGAAATCTTTGTATGGGCTGAAGCAATCCCCTCGCCAATGGTATAAAAGGTTTGATCATTTCATGGTAGAGCATATGTGTACTCATAGTCAATTTGACCATTATGTGTATTATCGGTGTCTCGATGATGGATCGTTTATCTATTTGCTCTTATATGTTGATGATATGTTAATTGCTTCAAAGAGACAGGTGGAGATTGATAAGCTCAAAGATCAGCTTTCTAAAACATTTGAAATGAAAGACTTAGGCAATGCAAAGAAAATACTTGGAATGGAGATAGAGCGAGATCGGAAAAAAGGTACAGTCTGGTTGACTAAGTCTCAATATCTACGTAAGGTATTGACAAGATTTAGTTTGAATAATTCAACCAAAACCGTTAGTACTCCACTTGCTCATTTCAAGCTTAGTGCTTCCATGTGTCCAAGTTTTGACGATGACAAAAGGTATATGGAGAATATTCCTTATACAAATGTTGTTGGTGCTTTGATGTATGCTATGGTGTGTACTCGACCTGATCTTTCACACGCAGTAAGCATGGTGAGTCGTTATATGCATAATCCTGGTAAAGAGCATTGGCAGGCTGTCAAATGGATTCTTAGGTACATTCTTGGTACTATTGATGTTGGTATTAAGTTTCAAAAACAAGAAATGTTTAATCGTGACAATCGTGTAGCTGGTTATGTGGATTCTGATTATGCTGGTGATTTGGATAAGCGACAATCTACTACGGGTTATTTATTTACTATGGCTGGTGGACCTGTTTGTTGGCGTTCAACATTGCATTCTACTGTTGAATTGTCTACCACCGAAGCAGAGTATATGACAGTAACGGAAGCTTTTAAACAAGCTCTTTGGATGCATGGTTTGATCAATGACTTGGGTATTTTGCAGGAACATATAGATGTGTTTTGTGATAGCCAGAGCGCTATTTGTTTGTCAAAAAATCAAGTCCATCATGCTCGTACAAAACATATTGATGTCCGTTTTCACTTTATTCGAGAAATTATTAGCAGAGGGGATATTCGTTTATTAAAAATTGGAACTACTGATAACCCTGCTGATATGTTGACAAAGGTGATCACTCATGAAAAGTTCTGGCATTGTTTGGATTTCATCAACGTTGGAAGGAAGGAGTAGTGTGTTGACGTGGTAGCAACCAAATCAGTTATCAACTTGGAGATCTTATGACAAGGTGGAGATTGTTGTAAACTGTCATAAGTCCTATTCTTTAGGACCTATTCTCAAGGTCTTGCTGATATTTTTAGGCTTGTCACTTTAGCTTATATTTTTAGGTTTAACAAAAGGCTATATAATGCCATTCTTTCTGGTGTTGAAATCATCAAGTTTTGGGTGTCACATTGTATGTCTTCAGTAACTTTGGTGTTGTGAGTACATTTGTTCCGCTTTCGGCGCCCAACAAGTGGTATCAGAGACTTATTGTAGTATTTGGGGGTATTGTGAAAGTTTTGGGTGTCCCATAACCTATAGCCTTTCACACCATAACCGATTTAATTCTGCTTTCGGCGCACAACATACCTGGTCCCGGCACTGTCACTAGGTATCCCCTTCATCATTACCTTTCATTCTCTCGTTTTTCTCCTACTCAACGTGCTTTTCTAGCTCTTATTACATCCCAGACAGAACCTAAAACCTATGACGAGGCAGTTGGCGACCCGTTATGGCAGCAGGCTATGAATGATGAAATTGCAGCTTTAGAACGTAATCATACATGGTCTCTCGTTCCTCTACTACCTGGTCATAAAGCTATTGGTTGTCGTTGGGTATACAAAATTAAATACAACTCTGATGGTACTATTGAACGTTATAAAGCTTGACTTGTAGCAAAGGGATACACTCAGGTTGAAGGTATTGATTACATAGAAACATTTTCTCCTACAGCGGAACTTACTACACTTCGTTGCTTACTCACTGTTGCTGCTGCTCGAAAATGGTTCACCCATCAGTTGGATTTTCAATATGCCTTTCTCCATGGTAATCTAGAAGAGGACGTCTATATGTCTTTACCACCAGGTCTTCGCCGACAGGGGGAGAATACAGTATGTCGGCTCCATAAATCTCTTTATGGATTAAAACAGGCCTCTCGCAATTGGTTCTCCATATTTTCTACAACTATACAAAATGCAGGCTACACTCAGTTCAAAGCAGATTACTGTTTATTTACTAAGAGTAAAGGTACTTCTTTCACTACCATTCTAATCTATGTTGATGATATTCTGTTGACAGGTAATGATCTCAAAGAAATTCAATATCTCAAGACTAGTTTACTCCAGAAATTTCTTATCAAAGATTTAGGAAATTTGAAATATTTTCTAGGCATTGAATTTTTTCGGTCTAGAAAAGGAATTTTTATGTCTCAAAGGAAGTATGCTCTAGACATCCTTCAAGACACAGGTCTTACAAGAGCACGTCCAGACAAATTTCCTATGGAGCAAAATCTGAAACTTTCTTTAACTGAAGGAGAGAAGTTGAATGATCCAAGTAAATACAGACGGTTGATTGGCAGATTAATATATTTGACCGTCGCTAGGCCTGACATAACTTATTCAGTTCGTATGCTTAGCCAATTTATGCATGAACCAAGAAAACCACATTGGGAGGCAGCTCTTCGAGTTCTGAGGTACATCAAAGGCACTCCTGGTCAAGGACTTCTACTGCCATCTGAAAACAATTTAAGATTACAAGCATATTGCGATTCTGACTGGGGTGGTTGTCGAACTTCCAGACGATCTATTTCTGGGTTCTGCATTTTCCTCGGAAATTCAATTATTTCTTGGAAGTCTAAAAAGCAGACTAATGTGTCCAGATCATCAGCAGAAGCCGAGTATCGAGCTATGGCAAATACTTGTTTAGAGTTAACTTGGTTAAGATACATTCTTCAAGACTTGAATGTTCCACTGTCCGAACCAGCATTATTATATTGTGATAATCTAGCAGCATTACATATAGCAGTCAATCTAGTTTTTCACGAACGTACGGAACACATTGAAATAGATTGTCATATAGTTCGAGAAAAGTTACAAGCTGGAATCATCAAACCGTATTATGTATCGACCAAAATGCAATTGGCAGATGTTTTTACTAAAGCTTTGGGAAGACATCAGTTTGATTTTTTGAAGGACGAGTGGGGTATGATTGACATACACTCTCCAACTTGAGGGGGAGTATTAAGATATGATATTTGGAGATATATTTTAATAATTAGTTAGGAGTATATTTTATCTTAGATTTGATTAACCGTATATTTTATTTATTTAAAAGACTTAGTTAGTTATATATTTTTCCTATTTTTAGGTATTAGTTGATAGCTTGTATCCTATTTAAACGTGGTAAACATGAATGAAGATCATACTTTCGATGCCAATTCTATTTTTATTTCTCATTCTTAACAGAATGTTCTAATAGGGCGAAACACCTCGACAATACTTGGAACAACTTCGAGGGAAAAAATCAAGCGAATTCGAGTTTAGGCTAAGGTCATTCAAGTAAATGGCCTTACTATAGGCTCGATCGAAAGACTTGGCTTATGTATGACGACACATGCCTATTGGCCCTAACACGTGTCATATATGTTTATATAATATAATAATAATATGAATTGATATGATATGATGATGTATTATGATGATATCTTGGAGTTATGATAATGTAAATTGATATGATATCATGATGTATTATGATGAAGTGAATTGATACAATATAATGGTGTATTATGATGATGTTATGATGACATGATGATACACTGGAATGATGATGCCTTATGACATGATTACATAAGATGTATAGTCATGATGCGACATAATATGATAATATTTCGTATTATGATAACGTACATGTATAGATGCCATGTTGCATTAGGATGAAGAGAGCTTTTGATACACAACCCCTATAATGTTATAAATGAGGAATGTATGGAAGTTTATACCTACATATTACTTGTAATATGTGAAGGATGTGTGAGATTTTTTCACATGAATAATTTAAGATGAAAAGTATAAGGACCTCATGCATATTGTATGTTCATTTACATTAGGTTACTTCTCCTTTTATGATGATGAGTACGAACGCGTACACTATAATGATGATGATGAGGATCATCGTGCCTTGCATGATATTCAAGGGTTTGTTGTACCTCTAGACATCCGGCTATAGCCAACTTGCCTAACTATGATGAGCTTAGGGGGTGCAAACTGTCTGGTGGACTCATGCTCGCATGTGTGGGTCATGTGTAGGAAAGTACTACACATCCAATTTGTTCAGACTGGAAGCCACCTCTACGAGGGTTTTAAATGATAGGTTTCTAATCATGTTTTACATGTGCTTGCATTCCCGGCCCCAATAGTAGGCCACTCACTCAGTATTTCTTAAAATACTTAAGCCATGTGCTACTTCTGTATTTCAGGCAAAGGCAAGACCACTGTAAGGCTAACGGCGACATCACAATTAAAGACCATGGTATATGCACAGAGTAGTTGTATTTAATTTCGTAGAAGTTAGGTTTGCATAGGGCTATACTGTTTTCATTTTTTATTTAGGTCTATTTTAACCTTTCTTTTGTATTGTTTAAAGACCTTTTATTAAATATTTAAGTCCAACATATTGTTTTATGAAGATGTTTTGAATGATTATTTCTGCATAAGAAGTGACGTGATGTATTCGGTAGCGACTTTAGGTTAGTAGAAATTTAGGGTTGTTATACTTGGTATCGGAGCTTTAGGTTATATATTTTGTAGACTAGCCTACGAGGTAGACTTGACATGTTCCATAGTCCTACCGTTGATGCCCCGTGACCGTCAGGATGTCATGCATAAGATAAGAAAAGAAATGTCATTGATTGCTTGTTTGTTCATTATCAAATATAACTTATGATTGAATTTGATAGCATTGATTATATTATCGTTGAAGCATGTTGGTTGACTTAATTATATGTTTATGAAGACATCATGCTCACCTAATTGTATGTTTATGAAGATATCATGCTCACCTAATTGTATTTTTATGATGATATATAATATGATGTCATTTATGTTAGCGAATATTAGACTTGAGAAAAATTATATGTTGGTTCTAGAACCATGCTGCCTATAGAACGTCAAGGAAAGGGACGACCCCTGTTAGAGGAAGGGTAGAAGAAGAGAGAGCCCAACTCGTGAGGGCTCCGTAACTTGAACAAATGCAACTGCGCCACCTCCAATAGCACCAACGGCTAGAATAGACCCCACGACGACCCAGATGTGGGAATCATTCCAAGCCATGATGCATACAATGGTGGCCACCCACCAAGCTAATAGCTTACAATCTACACGAGAGGCGAGGTATTTACGGGATTTTAAACGGTATGACTAGCGCACCTTTAGAGGAACGTGTCAGTATAGATTGTTACAAGAAGGAGGTAGTATTCTCACAGTCGTCCGTATGGCACTAGCAAAGTTAAAGGAACTCAAGGCGCAATTAAAAGACTCGTCGATGCTATTTGTCAAGAATAAAGATGGCTTGACGCATCTATACATCAACTATAGAGAGAAACGAAGAGGATAGTAAATAATAAGGACCCACTTCCTCGTATTAAAGATTTGTTCGATCAGCTTAGTGAAGTGACAGTATTTTCCAAGATAAATCTTCGATCAGGGTACTTCCAGATTAAGATTAAAGAAGGGGATGTGCCGAAGACAGCATTCAGAATAAGGTACGGTCATTACGAGTTTGCGGTGATGTCGTTTGGTCTCACTAACACCCCAGTGGTATTCATGGAGTTAATGAATAGAGTATTAAAGGAGTGTCTCGACATGTTTGTTATCGTGTCCATAGACGACATCCTAGTGTACTCAAAAGACTATCAGGAATACTAAAAGCACCTTCGAAAAGCCCTAACCATTTTGAGAGAGAACAAGTTGTACATCAAATTCTCCAAGTGCGAATATTGGCTACGACAAGTCTCGTTTTTAGAACTCGTGGTGTTAAAAGATGGAATCTCGGTAGACCCCACCAAGATTGAAGCGGTCACTAAGTTGAATCATCTTACCACAGTTACGGAGGTGTGAAGTTTTATAGGATTAGCGGGATACTACCGACGAGTTGTGCAAGACTTTGTTAGGATAGCTTCGTCACTCACACAGTTGACGAAGAAGGGTGTTCCATTTGTATGAGATTGATGCATGTAAGACAAACTTCTGAAACTTAAAATATAGGTTAGTACATCCCTAGTGCATACCGTACTAGAGAGCTAAGAAGGATAACTCATAATAACTCATGGAAAGGATCCTACCAGAACAAATATAATCGACACCCTCGGTCTATTTCACGTGTAAGGGGGCCCATAAAGCATCTGAGTACCCCACAAAGCCTTGTACAAACCGATGGTATATGATATCTCATTCACACGAATCATTTGTAAATATTACAAAATGATTAACTAAGACACTCGGAATAGACTCGTCACCTCTAGTCATGATGTGGGGATTGAAGCGCCCTCCTTTCTCTTCTTGTGCCAGTAGTTTGATTATAGGCTAAGAATGTACTTACTACCGTGAGCTTTACACAATCAATCGAATCATATAGATATCCCTTCAACACAACATAAATCATCGAAAGGATCTCGGAGACCCATCAAAGCACAAAAAGCCAAAATTCTTTAGAAAATAGATTCCTATTCAAAAAGTGCACAACGGGGTAATTTTTGAGAGGACGGGAGAGGTAAATTGTAAATTATATAATTATTAAATAATAAAAATATTAATTATTGGACAAAAACACTCCCTCGTAAACATTTGCCGGGGAGATTTCTGTGAACCACAAGGGAATGGAAACATGGAGATTGGCGAACATTAACAGCCAACGGCTTCCTTTCATTTCTTTTCCACTTTCTCCGCTGCCTGAACAGCAACAGGTCCGAGAAAAAAATCTCTCATATGGCAGCTCCACTGGTCGAAGGCGCAGCCGCCGCAGCTCTCCGATCGGTAATGAATCGAGCTCGGCAGGCGGCTGAGCGCTCTGGTCGCCGTTTCGATCAGGTCCGAGTCGTCGCAGTCTCGAAGACAAAGCCTGTGTCTCTCATTCGCCAAGTCTACGACGCCACACACCGCTGCTTCGGTGAGAACTACGTTCAAGAGATTATCGATAAAGCTCCTCAGGTGCCTTTTATTTTTCTAGGGCTTCGATTTGATTTATGTCTTTGAGTGCGCCATTTACGTCTGTCTATGCCTCTCTTTGCTTTCAGCTTCCTCAAGACATTGAATGGCATTTTATTGGGCATCTGCAGAGCAACAAAGTTAAATCGCTTCTGGGTACAGTCGGTCCTCTGTTCTCTTCTTCCATCGGCTTATTGTAGAGTTCTTGTTTGGAATTTCCACTTTAGAGGAATCTTCACAAGGATTAATGATTTTCTTGATTCTTTCTATTGTTTTTGAAAATCTTGGTTAGATTAAAAGTTTCGGGATTGAGAATTGTGTCTAATTTGTGCTTAAACTCTAAAAATGTCTAAATGTTCCCTAAATTTGGAAGTGTATAATGAATTTCAATTGTATCTAACTGCTCATGCTATTTGAGACACTAAAAGTTCAAAGATTTGATAGAAAGTGCAACTTATTAACACAAAATTGCTTAGGAATCGCTTCTGCTTAGGAGAGTATTAGAAAATGCGACTTATTAACACAAAATTGAAAGTTTGGAATGTGATCTATTAGACACAAAACTATGGAAGTTGGAAGTTTAGGACGGTAACTCAATGTTAAATCTTACATAACAGAAAGCTTCTCTGCTTGCTGCTTTTATATTGTACGAAATTCTGTTAACCTCTAGACCTTGCAACTAAAAATATAGGAATTCTTGTGGAAAATAGTGATTGAATTGTAAAATTCACATTTTCAGCATGAGATCATTCTTTGTTGTTCATATCACATTTAGAAGTAGACTATTATATCATTTGCTTACAGAGGTGTTCCCCCCCTGCAGCTGGAGTTCCAAACCTGGCCATGGTTCAGGGTGTAGATAATGAGAAGGTAAAGACTTAATCCAATTCTATTATATTTCTAAAAGGTAAGATTTCTTTCATTTTTATTATTGTGAAGCTTTTTTATTGAACAAGAAACTTATTCATATAATGAGACGGAATATTATTGATGAAGCTTAGTTGTATCACTTTTGGCAGTTTGGCCTTTTGCTGGGTATTATTGTACGTGCTGCCTTTAAAAATGGTACTTGAAATGTGATATAATGATCTCCATGCATGATAATAAACTACTTGTGGCTCCTATTTTTGGTTAAAAAATAACTTTTTACTATGCATGAACAATGTAGTTGGCAAAATTTATGGTTTTTTTCTCCCAGTAAAGAGCTGAATTTTCAGATGTTCTTAAGAAAAAAGGAAGAAAGATGCTTAAATGTTCTGTCACTTTTAAGATTACTTGATGTGGTCCTGCTGCTGCAGCTTGCAAATCATCTCGATCGTGCAGTTTCAAACCTCAGGAGGGATCCATTGAAGGTTCTAGTCCAAGTAAACACGAGTGGAGAAATATGTGAGTTGCACAGTTCTTTGATGTTTTTTTGCAAGATCATTCTGATAATTAGTTGAATAAGTCCTTGGATAACCATTTTCCCAGAAAACAAAGCCATATTTGGAACCCGGGGGGGATTTTATGTCTTGGATTAAAATTCTATGTATACGTAAAATCATATTTCACTGTAGTCTAATGAACATTTAGATTCACGAATAAAGTAATTTGCTTATCCTCTCTTGTTTTTTTGGATATCCTTACCGTCTTAATAACCTTGTCTACGCTTATAAAATTTCACATGTAACAAGTTTCTTTCTGTCAAACTTATACCCAATGAACCTTGATGCTTTTCCAAGCCTCAAGATTGAATTGTAACAGTTCATGTTTTATTCTTAAATCATAAATTATCTATTTCCATTTGGATTTACATCCTAAACAAATGAGTATCTAGAAAATGACTTGTGTGACAATTTGGCAGCTAAATCTGGGGTTGAGCCTTCTGGATGCATCGAACTTGCAAAGCATGTGAAGTTGCGTTGCCCACATCTAGAATTTTCTGGCTTAATGACAATAGGGATGCCAGATTATACTAGCACTCCAGAGAACTTTAAGGTTATATAATGTACTCTTCTTTTTTTGGTTAGATATTTTTACTCGACAGTGGATGGTTTGTACCCTTTCAAAGGGAAGAAAAAAGGGTTTAATCTCTATATATATTCATCTACATTCTTCGCTGTTCATCACATTCATCATTTTAGAGTTTTCTTATTATATTCTCTCTCTTTTTTTTTTTTTTTTTTTTTTTTTTTTTTTTTTTTTTNTAGACGCTACTGGAATGTAGAGAGAAGGTCTGTAGGGCACTTGAAATGGCAGAAGAGCAGTGTGAACTGTCAATGGGAATGTCTGGTGATTTCGAGTTGGCGGTTAGTATTACCTAAACCTCTGTCTCTTGCATCTATTTCTCTACATGGTTTCTAGGGTACTAACTTTGTAACGGCCCAAGTCCACCGTTAGCATATATTGTCCTCTTTGCGCTTTCCTTTTCGGACTTTTCCTCAAGGTTTCTAAAACGTGTTTGCTAGAGAGAGGTTTCCACACACTTATAAAGGTGTTCCATTCTCCACCGCAACCGATGTGGGATCTTATAACTGACCCCATACCCCACATTGTGTTTAGTTGGAAAAATTATTTAATGTGGCTGTCATTATCTGGTGAACCATAATTTTTAGTTTTTCTCCTACATCTAAGGGTATAAAACTACCAAAATTATACTAGCTTCAGTAAATGGGATACTGGAATAAGCTAGCTTAATTGTTGCATCTCTCTAATACATGGTTCTGAACCGAAGGTTAAACATTGTCGTTTTTGTTTATAGCAACAACAAGACAATATGTCGTGATCTGAGTGTAATGTAAGCAAGTTATTGGTTTTTTTAAAAACCAAAATCAATGCCCCAAGTCAATAGATTGATGTAAGAAAATAAAAAATCGATACTAAAACTGATGATTGGAAGTCGAAGTGACTGCCATCGAAAAACTGAACCAACAGAACTGACAAGATCTAGTTGAACCATATAGTCTACATTTTGTGTTATAGTTCTGAAAACTGAACTGACTAACAAGTACACCACGAATCGATCAAATTAACTCGTACTGTTCCTTAATCTTTTTTGGGCTTGCACCCGGGTATTAAGAAGGTTGGCAATGGCTACAACAAAGAATTTTGATCTAGTTTAAACTTTTAGAATTGTGTCTAATAGTTTCTTAAATTTTATACCGTGTCTGATAGTTTATCAAATTTTCAACACCGTCGAATATGGTTCTGTTTTATGTTACAGATCGAAATGGGCAGCACCAATGTGAGAATTGGATCCACCATCTTCGGTCCGAGGGACTATGCAAAGAAGCAAGCTGATTAGCATCTATCTTTATTCCCGTTCATAGTTGAATTCAACAATATTTTAGTTCTTATTCCACACCGGCAACGAATATGCCTTTCTGATCAATTCTCTGTCTCTTGAAGGGACGGGAATGCATTAAATTAATAATGTCAAAACTGGAGTATCTTCGTCTTTCTAAGAGATAAGAATACATTAAATTAAATATAGAAAAAATGGAGCATCCTTCTTGCGCCTTGCTTGCCTAACATTTTTCCTTGGTTTCTCTATAGTGCCTCACTTGATGATGAAGGACTAGCATGAGGGAACATATTATTGTGAACAAGGAATTGACATTATCACCATTGGGGTGAAAGGATTAGGTATCATTCGTGTTTGAGTTTGAGTAAGAGGAGACGTTTCTTCGAATGTTGTGGTGAACCGTGTCATGTGAAATTGGAATTCATTGATTGACTAAGAGTTGAATTAGTTCTAAAACTTTGATAGGTGGAGACATGCATACAATCATAAGTCAAGAAGATAAATTTCATTATTCGGACTCTCTCGAGCTCAAAATTTTCTTGCTTAATTATAAAACTAATATCAACATCATGCATCCATGTTATAATATGAAGTTTACTCTTTTGAGCTAAAACTTAAATCAAAAGCTTTAATCACAAAACATATGAATGATTGTTGCCATTAAAAAATACTATTAACTAAAAAATTATGACTTTGGTTTGCCTAAAACATACTCAGAATTCAATTACGTCCTACTTGATTATATCAACTAAAAGAAGTTCATACATCATAATTCAGTGTTCATATATCTTTTATGGCAGCCATACTCAACCAATTAGAACAATTCAAGTAGGCTTTTTTTTTTTTTTTGAAGAAAACTTAAAGTGGCTACTTACATGTGAGACGTATTTTGGGGCTCGATTTTCCTACTTCTAAATTGAGTCAAAATAAAATTAAAAAAAAGGATGAAAATAGATTTAAAAAATCGACTTTAGGGGTGGTCAAATAGGTAGAAAGACAGTGAAGGTTAAAATGTTGAACACAACTGTTTTATAGGAAGCATTTCATACTCTTTATTAAAAACAATTAAGAGAGATGAAAAGACATTATATAGGACAGTGTGGGGCTAGTGATGATTTTTTCACACGCCCACTCAGAACTAACCCTCATTCATCTTACCTTGTTGGTTAACCGTCTTCTATAATAGTTATGTTGGCATAATTAGGATTTGACTTTCCGATTCGTTCTAACCGTCTAAGTTGTTGAGATATCATTTCCTTTTCACTAGATTCATTTGGTTGAGTCACTTATTGTTCACCAACGTCAATGTCACTTAAATCTTCAGGTGCATCAATACTTGACCAAAATGTGTGTTGTTTGATCTCTTGTCTTTGATGTAGAATTTCTGCGATATTGTTCTAAGTCTGGTAAGATTTTCTTCTTCGATGACTACCACGAAGATGATTCATCAAAAACTACATCTATTTGGGTGTAGCATCTTTCACTTGTTGGATCATAAAAGTTCCACCCTTTCTTTAGTTTTCATATCCAACAAATATACATCTAACTACTTTCTTGTCAAATCTATGTATAGATTTCATGTCTAAACGTGGCTCAAATGGTGAAATGAAATACTCATAAGTCGCTAATCATAGGTTTCATGTCTAAGCGTGGCTCAAATGGTGAAATGAAACCTAACCTTGGCTGGGGGGAGCATGTTAATCACATGGGCGGTAGTACCATGCTTCAACAAATCTCTACAAGATATCTATTTTTTCTCTCTGCCACACCATTTTGTTGTGGTGTGTTGGCACATGTAGACTGATGATGTATCTCATGTGTAGATATCGATCAAATTCATCTAATGTATATTCTTTGTCATTGTCTGAGCATAGGCAACAAATTTTCATTCATATTTTCCTTCGATCGTCATCTTAAATTCTTGAAATTTGAGAATATATCAAACTTTTCTTTAATAAAAAAAGCCACGTATATCTCTAGTAGTTGTCACTGAATGCCACCATGTACCACATCTCACTTATTGTCGTTTGCTTGGCTAGACCGAATGCATTAGTGTGAATTAACTTTAATATTTTCTTTGCTTTGAACTTTGATTCTTTTATGACAGTTGATGAGCTTTGCCATACTGACATCCAACTCAAACAATATCTTATTTGACTGAAAGTTGAGGTAGACCTTTGAGAATGAATTTCTCCATAATCATCTTCAACTTATGGTAGTCAACATGTCCCAACCTTGCATGCCATAGATATGCTATCTCATTCTTCTGAGTCTTGTCGATATAGATTGACTCTGTAGATAGCACGTGAACGGACTCCACACTTCGCCCTTCCATCCCTAGTTTTTCTAATATCTTAACATCTTCATAGACTTTACATTTCCTAACCGAAACAAGACGTAATTGCTTGATGTTCTTAGTTGTGACACTAATAACAAGTTATTCTTTATACCCGATACATGATAGACATTATGTAGTAACACCATATTAGATTTATTATTAGGCACAATCGTTGTCTTGCTGATCTAAGCAATTGGTAACGGTGAGTTGTTGGTTGTGCATACCACACTACTTTCTTTGTACTTTTCTAGTCTCACGGTTTTCTCTAATCGCCACTCATGTAGTTTAAGCACCCTAAATCAATGATCCAATCATTTTCATAATCGGTATGGTCTCCTATCCTCATGAGTGCTAGCTCGTCTTCTTCTAAGGTACCTAGTACATTATATCCCATTCATTCTCCATCTTATTTTTTGGAGATTGTCGCATTGATTTCGACCGACTTTTTTCTTGGACCAATAATCCTTGGACATGTGGCTCTTCTTTCCACAATTGTAGCAAATACCTTCAAATCTCTTCTGTTACGAATTCTTGTTGTCATTCTTCTAAGCTCTCCAAGGTTGTGCAGTTCATTGGTGACTTTTCTTTTATCAAAATTTTTATATCCACCTTTGGTGGGTGGCTTATTGTTGCTTCAACTTTTACTTGGGTAGAGTGTTTTATCTTCACTCGTCAATGTGATACCTCTCATTTGCTTAGTCATGACTTCTTGGCTAGACAACAAATTTTTAAACTCTACAAGTGATAGCTGTACGGATAATCCTAGTGCAACAACAACAAAACCACTATATTCTGGTCATAATTTGTGGATAATGATCTTTTTCATTCGAGCTTCTGTGACGACGAACTTTGAATCTTAGTTCCATAATCTCCCGAAAAATCAACTTGACCTAATGGAAGTAATGAGCAATTGTCATGTAGTGTTGAGAGATTGATAAGAGCTCATTTTCTAAAAGTTATAACCTCGTATTGTTCTTCTTTGAGAAAAACATCATGAAAATGTCTCATACTTCTTTCAGTATCTAGTCATCTCGGATGTGCTCCAACATCTCTTCTTCGACTGTAGTTTTCAACGTAAATATTGTTTTGTCTGTTTTGATTTTTCATTTGCACAAGGCAACATTAGCATCTTCCTCTACCGGCATAATTTGCTTCATCCAATGACCTACCAAAGGTCTTGTTCTTATAATATAAGACATCATGCTTGTTGCCCACATGTTGTGGTTGTTGTTATTGAGGGATTCCACCGTCGACTTGGAGATCATCCATCATGTTGGCAATACCTCAGTAATACCAAACAAACTAGTTTCCAACACAAAAATTGTAGAGTGATATACTACT
The DNA here is from genome assembly GCF_002806865.2 of Cucurbita pepo subsp. pepo. NCBI lineage: Eukaryota > Viridiplantae > Streptophyta > Magnoliopsida > Cucurbitales > Cucurbitaceae > Cucurbita > Cucurbita pepo. The sequence continues at coordinate 5,589,877 of NC_036651.1, read as the reverse complement.
CACGACACGAATAAGCTCACTCACTAATAATCCCAATAAATTATTTTTGACGTAAGAGATTAGACAGAGCTGTAACTACCAAGTAAACCAAGAATTTCAATAGATTAGACAAAATGCATAAGTTATTGATAGAGAATGTTTCTAGAAATAGAAAGTTTGGTATAGTATACCCATAATTAACATTTAATAGTTGTTGGGAATATNCTTTATTAAAACCAATCAATAAAAATTACAAGATACTCTGTAGGACGCTACTATACTTAACTTTTCTTGCATGAAAAACTTCGTTCGGGTGGAGGAGTATTTATAGCAGACGCTAGACAATTTAAACCACACATTTGGGGACTTCTATCTTATCTTTTACACCTTTTTTGTCTTCTAGATTTATTCTTAAAATATCTAGATACCTAAACTTCTAGAAGATTGCTCATTCGATTATTGGTTTTGACCTTATTAGGCTAGTGATGATTTTTAACCGAAAATAAGTTGATGCTGACCTTGGTTTATAATGAGCATTAGTTGCAATTAGCGTCTTCCTCCTCCTCCGAGCCTTTGAAACTCGAGTTTATTTGATCCGTCTAAGCTTCTTCTTGAGTTGATTTATTCATAAAAGATGCAGATCTTGTTGAACACAACTCTTTGTGGGCACTCGCATTCTTTATTAACACCAATCGAGAAGAAAATATACACACTTTGTAGAATACTGTTACTTTGTATTTCTTGGAATGAAAACCTAGGTAGGGTAGAGGGGTATTTATAGTATTTCTTAAGATCGAAAACTTAGGTAGGGTGGAGAGGTACTTGTAGTAGAGGTCAGACAATTTATTTAAAGTATCTATAAAAAATTCCTTAAATAATTAGGAATATTTATTCCTAAAATACCTAAATCATTTTTCTCAAATATCTAAATAATTTTCCTAAAATAAATATAGAATAGGCTCATATAATTATTGTGCTTGAACCTATTGAGCTAGTGATGATATTTTAACAGTCCCCCAGCACTAGTCCTCATTCGTTGCACCATGTTGTGCTAGCAGCAAAAGCTCACATGTTTGCCAGTATTCAGTCCTTTTGTAAACAAGTCTGTCACTTGGTCATCTGTATTGATCTGCTGCATCTCGATTTCTTCCTTCAGGACTTTCTCTCTAATGAAATGGTACTATACCTCCACATGCTTTGTTCTAGAATGAAACACCAGATTTTTTGCTAGACGAATCGCAGATTGGTTGTCACAATAAAGTGATATTGGATAGTCAATTTTCTTGTGCAAATATTTCGTCAAGAGTTTCAGCCATGTACTTTCTTAAGCTGCTACAGTCACTACTCTATACTCTGCTTCTTTTGTTAGGTTATGGAGCCTGCTTATTTATAGTTAGTAGCTTAGTCAACAGTTATAAATAATAAAGTTATATATATATATGATAGAAAGTTATATATAGTAGATGTTTATATCCGGTAAAACTATATATATAGTAAACTGATGGTTTTATCTAGTAAAACTATATAGTGAACCATATATATCCCCATTAGGCATAGTTTTGAAAATGTAGTTTTTTGTATTCTCTATATTCTCTCTTACTATACCTACTTAATGTAATTAATACAAAACTTTTAGCCAATATTTCTCTTTGCATTTTCTCTCTCCTACTCTTTATGTTTGTTTAGATCGAGTCGGTGCGTTGTTGGGTGATCCTAACATCTGTAGTTGACAATGATACTATTGGTTGTCTTTTGCTACACCAAGGAACTATTCCCGAACCAAACATGAACACGTAACAAGTGGTTGATCTTCGAGTATCGTGGTCTCCTGCATAGTCAGCATCATAGTATCCAACTAGCTTGTAGTCTTTGGTTCTTTTGTACAGAAAACCATAGTCGATTGTACCTTTCACATATCTGAAGATCTGTCGAGCCGCATCCAAATGAAGCTTCTTTGGACTTTGCATGTACGACTCATGACTCCAACTGCATAAGAAATATCAGGTCAAGTTAAATTTAGGTAGATAAGACTACCTACTAGTTGTCGATATGTCGTTTCATCATTCAATATTTTGCCTTCATGTGCACAAATCTTGACATTCGTCTCCATTGGTGTTAAAACTTGCTTGCACTCTAACATGTTGAACTTCTGAAGCATATCTCTTGTATACTTTTGTTGGCAGAGAAATAATCCTTCATCTGTGCGATCAACTTCTAAGCCCAATAAGTGTTTAAGCCCTCGTAGCTCTTTCATCTTAAAGCATACTGATAAATTTTCTCTTGTTTGATAAATTTCACTTTCTTCATCCCCCTTGATAATCAAATTGTCTACATAGACCAATGCAATTGCCAATTTTCCTTCTCTTTCTTTAATAAACAGGTTTGAGCCTGCATGCACACTGAATAACCACTTTGGGTAAGAACTTCAGCAATCTTACCATATCAAGCTCTCGATGCTTGCTTCAGTCCGTAAAGAGCTTTTCTAAGCTTGCATACGAGATTGGGATTAGTTGCACTCTCAAATCCCTTTGATTGGTTCATATATCCCTATCTAACTCTACGTGCAAGAAAGCATTTTTCACAACCATTTGCCACAGTTTCCAATTTTTACTAGTCGCGAGTGCTAGCAGGACTCAAACAGTAGTGATCTTTGTGTTAGGATCGCACAACAACACACACGCTCGATCTAGATGAACACAAAGAACAGGTAGAGAAAATTGCAAGGAGAACTCTGGCTAAAAGGATTTTTATTGATGACTTCAGGTATGTACAACAAGAGAGAGTATAGAGAATAGAAAGTAAATATTAAAAGCTCTACCGGACCAGATATATATATATATGGTTTAGTTTACTATATATAGCTTTACCAGATTTAGCCATCTACTATATATAGTTATTTACCATATATAGCTTTACCGGATTTAGCTTTACCATATATAGCTTTACTATATATAGCTTTACCAAATATAGCTTTACCGGATATAACCGTTGACCAAGCTATAAATAAGTATCAGGCTCCATAGCCTAACAATTCTCCCACTTGGAGACTGATCTAGTCAACCAAGAATTTCACTCTCAAACGACCATGAGCATCTTCACTGCACCATACCAATTGAGGTTTTGCACAACCTCAATATTCCAACATCAACACATTTTGTCAACATGTTTGCTGGATTCTTTGCACCCTCTATCTTCTCAAAACACATCACCATCTTCAACTAACCTCCGAGTGAAATGGTATCGCCTTCTGTGTTTTGAATGATAGACGGGGTTCCTCGCCAACAACATGAGTCTCAGGCGTTTCTTGAGTATCTGCTACAACATCACTATGTGAATCTTTTAGCAACTCAATCTCAACTCCCACTTGCTTCACCTCTGGTTTCTCAGCAAGAGTCTCAGGAGTTTCTTGAGTATCCGCTACAACATCACTTTGTGAATCTTTGAGCAACTCAACCTCAACTCCCACTTGCTTCACNGCATAGCCTGTGCTATCCAACTGACCAATAGAGATCAGGTTCTTCTTGAGACCAGGAATGTATCTGACATCTTGTAATGTCCATTGATTTCCTACTGGAGTTTGTATGGAGACATCTCCCTTTCCTTCAATCTCCAAGGTTTTGTTGTCGGCAAGATACACCTTCCCGAAATTTCCTGATTTGAAATTTCGAAACAATTCCTTACTTGGAGACGAATGGAACGATGCATCTGAATCCAAAATCCAGGATTCAGCTGGGCTATCCACACTAAGGATTAAAACGTCATCAACATCTTCTGTTGTATATATAGAATCATCATCTTCTTCAGATTTATGATTCTGTTTCTTCTTTAGTTTTGTACAATCTGTCCGAAAGTGTCCTTTTTCCCCACAGCTCCAACATGTTACATTGGGTTTGTTTGGAGATTTTCCCCGGTTCTTTGATTTTGAACACCCATTTGTTCAACAGAGCTCTCTTTCCTGTAGGCAACTCAGTCAGCACCCACGTATTATTCCTTTCAAGTGAGCTCATCTCATCATCCATGGCTTGCTCCCACTTGGTTGAATCTTCCACTTGTAGGGCCTCATCAAAGGACTCTGGTTCTCCTTCGTCAGTTAGCAACAGATAATGTAATGAGGTTGAATATATATATCTGGTCCGGTAGAGCTTTGAATATGTACTTTCTATTCTCTGTACTCTCTCTTGTTGTACATACCTGAAGTCATCAATAAAAATTCTTTTAGCTAGAGTTCTCCTTGCAATTTTCTCTATCCTGTTCTTTGTGTTCATCTAGATCGAGTGTGTGTGTTGTTGTGCGATCCTAACAACTGGTATCAGAGCTAACAACTGGTATCGATCTTAACACTTTGCCACTAGACTGAATGTTTCATCATAGTCTAGTCTATATTGTTGAGAAAACCTTCGAGCTATGAGTGGAGCCTTGTATCCCTCGATTGATCCATCCGGTCGACGCTTTATTTTGTAGATCCACTTGCAAGAGATGGATTTGACATCTCTTAGTCTTGTCACTAGTTCTCAAGTTTGATTATGCTCCAAGGCTATAATTTCATCCTCCATCGCTTTCTGCCAAACCGAGTTTTGTGATGCTTTTTCATATGTCTCTGGTTCATTGATTTCATCTTCTACAATTACTGCATTGGCCTACTTAGGATTTGGCTTTAGGATTCTGTTTTATCACTTAAGTTGTTGATGTGTCGTTTCCTTTTCAACAAATTCGTTTGATTGAGTCATTCTTGCTCATCAACATCAATGTCACTTGGTCTTCAAGTGCATCAATATTTAGTTGAGCGTGCGTAGTTTGCTCCCCCATCTTCTATTGTAGAATTTCTTCAATGTTGTTTGAATCTAGTAAGATTTTCTTCTTCGAGGACCACCATGAAGATGCTTCATCGAAAACTGCATCTCTTGATGTATAGTATTTTCCACTTGTTGGATCATAGCACTTCCACCGTTTCTTTTGATTGTCAAATCCAACAAATATACACTTGACTAATTTCTTATCAAATTTGCTACATAGTTGGTCAGGCACAAATACGTAGCAAACACAACTATATACTCGGAACTAGCTAACTGTAGGTTTCATGTCCCATACTATCTCAAATGATGAGACGAATCCTAGCCTTAGTTGAGGAAGCTTGTTGATCATATAGGCAGCAGTTTTCGATAAGTGACAGATTTCTGCAAGGTGTCGATTTTTTCTTTCTGCTACACCATTTTGTTGTGACGTTTTGGCACATAAACTGATGTTGCATCTCACACACGTGTAAATATTGATCAAACTCATCTGACGTGTATTCTCCGCCATTGTCTGAATGTAGGCAACTAATCTCCACTCCTACTTCTCCTTCAACCATCATCTTGAATTCTTGAAATTTTGAAAACGTGTCAGAATTTTCTTTCATAAAAAAAATCCACACATATCTTGAGTAATCGTCAATGAACGTCACCATATACCACATTCCACTTATCGATGCTTGTTTGTCTGGATCAAACAAATCAGAGTGAATTAACTCTAATGGTTTCTTTGCTTTGAAAAATTTGACTTTTTGTATGGTAATTGATGAGCTTTACCATATTGACATCCAGCTCAAACAACGTCTGTTTTGACTTCAAGTTGAGGTAGGCCTTTGAGCATGGATTTCTCCATAATCAGCTTCAACTTGTGGTAGCCAACATGTCTGAATCTTGCATGCCATAGATCTGTTGTCTCATTCTTCCAAATTTTGTCAACATTGGCAGACTCTGCATATAGGACGTAAACGGACACCACTCTTCGCCCTTCTATTGTCTGTTATTATCTTAACATCTTCATACACTTTCACATCTTCTGGCCCAACCAAGACGTAGTTTCCTGATGTTATTAGTTGTGACACTGACAACAAGTTCTTCTTTATACCTGGTACATGATAAACATTATGCAGTGACACTATATCAGATTTATTGCAAGGCATGATTGTCATGTTGTCGATCTGAGCAATTAACAACTGTGTGTTATTCGTTATGCGTACCATACAACTTCCTTTGTACTTTTTCTTGTCTTACAATTTTCTCGCCAGTCATAGGGTTTGAACATTCTGAATCAAATATTCATTTGGAAGGAACTTTGTTTGAGAGACATTGAGATTGAGTGTCATTTTGTATTTACGTGATAACATTTCGAAGAAACTTTGTTGAGTGAGACTTTGTAGCGTAAGAGTGTGAGATACTTTGTAAACACTTTGACTATTATGATTGGTTGCCGTTAGAGTGGATGTAGAAGAATTTCTTCTCTTCGAGCCACGTAAATTTTTGTGTCTCTTTGTTTAATTTTTGTTTCTGGGTGTGTGAGTGCTATCGATCTTATTTCTGCTTCCGCTACAACGTCAATGATACCCTTAAATTGAATGCATATATGGATATTTGGAGCAAGACAAATTGGAGAACTTTTTCAAAAAAAAAAAAAAATTAGTTTAAAATTTAAGAGTCAATTATTTATAAAGATAAATAAATAATAAATTTATTCTCTATTATTTTTAAAAAGTTTTTATAAATTTGATAAAACCATAGATGAACTATAAATCAAATTCTAAATTATTATTATTAAGTATTTTTAATTTAGGGATGTGAATAACATGGGAACCTGAAAAACCCTCCTCCATCCTTCCCACCTCCGTCCCTCTCTCCCCTTCTTCGTCGCTATAGGTGTTACAGATCCTGTTCCTCGTTGCCGGTGACACCGCCGGAACCCTATGCCGTCGCCGGATTCTTCATTCTTATCGTCCGTTAACAGGGCAGCTTAGGTAAAAAAATCCATGGGGATTACTTCTCTTTCTCGAAACCTCCGTGATTTCTCCCACCCTTACTTCTACTCTATTTACTCATTTGCTCCTCCTTCTCCATTTCCCTCATCCTCGCCTTCCAAGCATTTTGGCCGTTTTATTCGATTTTATACCGCACCGACATCCCATTCTGCTGCTCGTTCTCCCTTACTCTGCAATTCGACTTCCCAATCTGTGCCTTCATTGTGTTTGTTAGAGAGATGCAATGGCGTAGCCAAGGATTTGAATCTTGGATTGTTTCGTCCCCACTACAGAAGCTGCCGCCGTTCTTTTTCCTCCGATTCGTTTGAGAAGCCCCAGTTTGGAACTGGTGAATTGAATGTGTTTAAACCGAATGTGACGTCCAATCAATTTTGGGATATTATAAATATCATTCGGGAAAATCAGGAGGATTTGGAGTCCAAGTTGGATTCGTTGAATGTAAGTTTCACCAACGCTTTAGTTGCTCAGATTTTTCGGGTGCTGAATAATCATAAGGTTTCTGCCTTTCGTTTTTTCAACTGGGTTAGAGTTCAGTCCTGTAAATTTCCTTGTAACTCTGATATTTATAGTCTACTTATTGATAATTTTGGTAGATTAGATGATTATGAGGGGATTCTTCCTGTTCTGAACGAATTCAGGCAGAAAGGAGTTGGTCTAAACCACAAAGCATTTGAGTTTTTACATGTTCATCTATCAGATGAAGATTCAATTAAGATTTCTGTTGAAAGACTGGTCAAGTTGTTGAATGAAGTAGGAGGATCCTGTCGAATTTCCGGGGTCATGGCATTGATTGAGATGTTCTGTTCTCTTGGTTCTTTTGGAATGGCAAAGTTTGTAACTGAGATAACCGAGAAAAGAACATCTTTCTATAATATCATCGTTCGGGAACAATGTCGCCGAAACGATTTCGAAGGAGCTAGATGTACACTTGATGAGATGAGGCAAGCAGGGTGTAGCCCAGATGTGGGCATTCTCAATTATCTGCTCAGTAGTTTGTGCAAGAATGACAAATTTTCTGAAGCTCAGAACCTGTTTGAAGAAATGCTTGAACGAGATTGCCCTCCAAACTCATTGACATTTGAAGTAATTATCTGTCATCTCTGTGAAATTGGTAATATAGAATCAGCACTCAACTTTCTTGACATGATGGTGTCAAGGGGTCTCGAGCCTCGCCTTTCGACGCACGCTGCCTTCGTGAAAAGCTACTTCAATTCACAGAGATACGAGGAGGCGTATTGGTATACAATCGATTCGAGCTTGAAACATGGGATGGCACAAAATGCAACATATAGCTTGCTTGCAACACTTCATGAGAAGAGAGGAAACTTAGTTGATGCTCAAAAGGTTCTTTGTGAGTTGATAGATGCAGGTCTAAGACCGAACTTTCCAGTGTATATGAGAGTTTTGAAGAAGCTTCAGGTTCAAGGCAGGGAAGATTTGGCGAATGATTTGAAGGGAAAATTCTCTAACGTAAGTATGCAAAGGGACATTCAAACTGGATAATGTCTTGTTGTTTGATTCTCTTGATTTTGTATGCCAAATGAAGAGCTCAGTAGTTTGTTTTCTAATGGGATTAGGGATATGTTTCTGTATAATGTTTTCCTTCTTTTTTAACTTTTAGAAACGTTTATGGACATTGGTGACAGCTTTAGCAATATCATTGCAAATTATATTTTGGCTTCGTTGCCAAGTTACAAGGAAAATAGTCTCTCTGTTCCCGTTTTGGGACGGTCCCAACTCGGACGTTTTAGAGCTAACTTGAACAGGTTCAAATGGTTATGGTATATTTCATATTTAAAAGATTAGAAATTTAAATTTTCACTCTAACAGGTATATGACTAAGATTATGAATTTGGACATATAATACACCCGGACATATAATACACCAAGTACGGAGGATTTAATTGACTATTGACTCGAGTTAGTTACGTTTGGATTTTGTGTGTTTTGAGAAACAGGGATGGGAGTGCAACCTTGAGTTGTTTGGTAGATGAAGTTCGATGTAAAAATAACGTTTTTGGATTTGGGAGAATTCTAGTATTTGTGTCGATCTGATCTTTGAACTTTTAAAATTACAAATTTAGTCCCTGAACTTTAAAAATTTTTTAATATTAATGGATCTACTCGACATAAAATTGAAAATATAAGAATTTATTAGATATGAAATTTAAATTTATAATTTATAGACTAATTAATTTTTAAAAAAATTTAAAATTGTTAAGAAGTTGTAAGTTTCCTAGGGCTTCTAATGATGGTTTCCATTGGTGGGGCGCCTCATTGGTTAACATACAAGGGTGTTAGCTGCATTAAGAGCATTTGAGTCCTTAAATGGAGGGCACTAAATCATCAACATAATTTTCATGGCTCTTCAACTGGCTGATTTTCGTAGGACTGAGCACTTCATCAGACATGTTAGGTCAGTCATGTTGTTTGGAAGAGAAGCCTTTTAGACCTATGAGGTGGAGAGGAGATCTTTTATACTTTAAATCGTCTTGGAACAAAAAAAAAATAATAATAAATACAGATGTAATTATTTTGCATAGAAAAGATAACTAAAACTCTTTCGGAGATAAGCCCATGCCTGGACACTAGGTTTCAAAAAAGCTTGGATCATATCATTGTTTGATAGATAACTTTGTAGCATTTTTCATTTAGAGTAGTAGCAAAGTAAATTCTAGCCACCTTTAATAGTAAGCAATAGAAGAAAATTCTCCATTCTAGCCACCTTGTAGCATTGTTTTACTAGTGGCATTCACCATCTTTTGCTTCACTCAACTATCATGAAAAGAACAAGAAAATACACATTACAAATCTCTGTAATTTGAAAAATGGCAGACGTCTACAATACAAACGCACCTCCTTCATTGTGAAAGCAGGGCAGGTGCTGTTGATACAATAATATACAGACAAGGGGTCCTAAGAGAGGGAGAGAGACAGGGCTTGGGAACTCATATGGGGTTATATAAGATGAAACAGCCTTAAATTACAGTCACAAGGAAGAAAGAAACAGACGGGGAGTATTGCTACCTACTACTTCAAAACATTTGAATATATGGACATTCATTCATCCATTAACTTGTCATTGCAGGTCGCCCTATATGTGTATCAATGCAAATAAACTGATCAGTCTTCAAATGTTTGTAAAAGAACCAACTAAAAATGATATAAAGGTTATGGCATGAAAACATGAGGAAAAATAAAGACACAAGGTGTAAGAATGTTTTCGAATACGGCCCGATAGTTCTACAAACACTCGTTCTACAGGTCATACGACCACATGCCAGTAGCCAGCTTCAATTGGGATTTCTCACACTACATCCATTTTAATGGAGAAAAGAATGGATATTCTTCACTGATTAAGAACAACATAGCAATAGAGTGTTTTCAATAGGCACATATCCTAATTACTGACAGCTTCTTTACAGTTAGAACAAACAGAAGAAACCAATTTTAAATGGCAGAAATATAAATGCAAGCTATGACCCACAAAGACCTTAGAACAAATGGGGACTGATTAGTCCACTATTACCTGCATCACTGAGAAGCTTTCACATACGGCATCAGTAAAAGGTACAAATTCTTTGTTAGCTTCAGTATAAAACCATCTGCAAAACCATATTTTACCATCATGAAAGGAAATCGGCATTCATCCTCTAAGAAGCAACACACATTGTTCGATAAAGGAAAAGTGCTTAATATATATCAGTCTTCAAAAGCAACAAATGGATTAGAGAATTGTCCAAGGAAATAGACGTACTTGCACAGGAAAGTTGGCTTTATTCCATCATCTGCCCCAGGACCCAATTGTTTTCGCCTTTCATGTTCTTCTTTATACTTGGCAACAGGAAGAACTTCACATGGGCTTCGAATTAAGCCCACAGCTAAACAAATGTCGCCATCGGATGTATATACCTACAAACAATTACAAATATGAAGTCCATATGAAACTCTCTAGACCAACTAGTGCAGTATTAAGTAAGGTCCGACATTAGGAATCACATAGAAATAGGCAACGACAATTTGACGTGAGATCTGAGTATAACTTCCAGAGGTGTGTGCTCATATACCAATGAAGAATCTCATACAAGGAAAATGGAGAAATTAGAGAAATAAAAGAACATGAAAAGTGTACCTCATTTTGTTCAGGGGAGCACGGGCAGAGGTGGGCAACTTCCTTGGGCAAGTCCTCATGAAAGTAACACTGCTTAAGAATAGCCCAGTTCAATCCACTTTCATATTCATGGTACAAGGACTGCATTAAGAGTAAAAGCTTCCCCATATTATTTCCGAAAAAGGATGCAATTTTCATGTGCGTAAGAAAACCATATGAATTTGACAATCAACTTAAATACTCTATTAAACAATTTTTTGTTCACCTGAAGCCTATAGGGCATCAATTTCCCGTTGTTGGAGTGAAAAAGAGAAAATTCTTCAACTTTATATGTAACCCCATCAACACGACAGGATTTGTAATATGCCCTCGTATCTGTCAGCTGATGTGGGTCGCCAATCCATTCAACATCATGCAGGTCATTGGAAGAAGTCCCGGACTGCTCTCTATTTATGATGCTAGCTTCAAAATTTTCAACATTATTCCCCTGCAGAACTTCATGGCCATCTTTCTTCACATTTGAAGTGTCATGAGAACTTGCTGTTGAGTAAGGTTCCTCTGGACCATTAGAACCCATTTGCTGATCAACAATTTGAGGAATGTCAGGGGGTTTAGGGTTACTAGAATTGTCACCCGCAGTTTGAGATTCTTCAGGAGGCTCTGCTTTGGCTGAGGATTCATCTTCACCTATTGGTGCTTGAGAACTTTTAATGTGCTGAGCAGATACTTCACTTGATATCTCAGCAGAAGAGGGTTCACAAACCATCCCCAAGGATTTGGCTGGGGTATTCAGGGAAGTCGAAGAGGTTGGTTTCTCATCTATGTCTTTCCTAATTGGTAAAAGATTATTTCCATGAGCTTCTTCCGCATTTGGAATTTTGATACCAGATGATTCATTGGCATTGCTTCCATCCTCAGCAGGCTGGTGGTGACTTAGCAAATCTAAACCTCCATTAGAAACTAACTTCAGCTGTCCAGCACTGGCCTTTTGTTCCACAGCGGCTCCTAAACTCTTCTCTGGTGGCTGAGATCCACTGGTATTGACAGATAATTTTGGTGGGGGGTTACTCCTCATGACACGCCCGTATTTAGGAGGTAAAGGCTTCCCATTGCTTATAGTTAAGCATCTTGGGCAGTGCCACTCCCCCCTAGGAATCGCTCTCTGATTAGGTGATTGTACACATTTCAAGTGAAATCCTTTCTCACAAGCATCACATATAAGTACACTATCAATCTCATTGATGGTAACTTGACAAGTTTGGCAAGTCACAGCCTTGTTCATGTAATCTCTTGAAGGAGGATTCCAAGTAGGATGATCAGGAAGCTGTGGCTGTAACAGCTTCTGAATAATTTTGACAATTTCATTGTGGCTATTAGAAACTGAAGGCCCTTGCACAAAATTTATGCTCTGTAAATGCGGCTGCAAACCAGCCATATTTCCTGTCCCAGTTTGAGGAATTGGAGGTCTAAAGCTTTGGTCCCTTGCTGCTTGAGAAGACGATCTTAAGGCTCTTGAATCTGTGGTTCCCTGAGCATTAGCAGCAGAATGATTTGGAAACTTGTGTTCTTGCCCACCTTTAGCCGACAAGGCAGATTGAGTTTGAGCAGACCAGGTTGGAGCACTCGCCAGAGAGTGATTTACGGAAGAGTTAACTGAAAAGTACCAATACATACAAAAACGTAATAAATCTGAAAAACAACAAATTGTGTACAAAGACTTTAACTTAACTATCCCCCTGATCATGTTTTATCGTCACTCTCGCTCAAACAAAATATAATCAAAATACTGAAAACATCAAATGAAAGGTAACTTGAGTTCAATAAAAAATTACAGGAGCGTGCTCTTACACTCACAGGCAATACCATATCAGTGATGTCAATCTTACAGAGTATTTTAGCCTGAAGCATTTTATTGGAATAGATCTTGTCCACTGAATCACTTCTGGTTTCTCCAACACAAATTAAATTTAATTGGGAAAAATTATACGCAATATAATCGATATTTTCTTTTATGATGAACTAAACTTTCATGAAGGAGATGAAAATATAAATAAAAAGTCGCCCCATATCCATCACAAGAAAAATTGCATAGATAAAAAGGGAAAAAAAAGACTTCAACAAAAATCAATGGATAATATTAGTTGCTAGTTGTATACATCATTGAACTTTTCCATCGTTTGGCAAAAGCATATATATAAAAAGAAAAAAAAAAGAATACCTTGCATTTGAGATCCATATGCCCCATTTAGTGGTCTTTCAATGCCATGCAAGAGTGAGGAAGGGTCCCTTCCTTGTTGATTAATTGGAAATCCACTTGAAATATTATGAGCTCTGACTTCATTGCCTGTTAGTTGTGGTTGAACCTGCATAGACGTAGAACCAGCAACAGAAACATGACCTGAAGGCAGAGTACCGGCAGTGCCTCCCACTGAATTAGGGACAGGACTTGATTTGTCTGAGGGAAACATCCGTACAGAAGGCAATGTCCCACGGTTCTCAATCGATGAAATAATATGTTTTTGGGTTGGATGAGATCCATAACCCGAAGGTGGGATATATTTCTTGGAATCTTCCATCTAGATGTTACGTAGATTATATGAAGTTACACAAAAGAATAAAAGTTAAACTCCATGTCAAAAAAGATTATGAAAAGCTCTTCTAATTAGCAAAAAGAATATTTAAACTAGCTACGGAAGGAAGCATATAAATTTCAAGGAAGAGAGAACTACAAAAGAAATTATATCTAGAAAAGTGTCCAAGTCCTCTATAAGCGGTTAAAAGCTTTTTTGTTACTTTCAAGCCAGACTCCAAATATAAGTAGTAATTTTTTTGTGAGAAAAATATATGAAGTATTAAATTAAAGGCAAAGGATATTCTTTTTCTCGATGAAATGACACGATGTGCCATTTGAAGGGGGAGAGTATGCTCAAACCTGAATACAGGAGGACAAATAAGAAAACACGTAACCTTGGGACTCAATCCCTTGCATATGACACACCAATCTGAAGATAGAGCAAGGGAAAGGTACCACCTTTCCATAAAACTGTAGGTATTAGTGCTCACGTGACTAAGTTGCAATAGATAAGAGATTGTTTTTAGGATCAAACTTCTCTGTATAGTAGGGGTCTAGAGGACATGATAGTTATGTCAAGATAATGGAGAAGGACAAGAAAACAAAGGATCCCAGAGCATCAGTATGCCAACTGATGCAGTCTATGTTCTGTTTTCGTCGGTTAGTTGGCTGTTAACTGCTGTATTCAGATTGCTTATACTTTTACCATTGATTAGGTGGGTCCAATTGATGTTAAAGTTAGTTGCAGAGGTTGTTAGGGAGTTGTTATGGCTGTTGGGAGCTAACTCAAATCCTTTTGGAACCTATAAATGTTCACTAAGCTGTACAAGACATACTTTCATAAAAACTCTAAAAGAATACATACGGCCACATGGGTTTCGTATCAGAGTGCCCTTGACGAAGAAACCCAATGGCAGGGAAGAAGCACCCCGTGACCTCTAGTAATGAAAAAGATCATCCTGGATTGGAGACCTTATGCCTCTTTCCAAAATCCAATGCATCTTGCAAATGGAAGAATCAGTGGATGAGATGAAAAGTCATATTGATGATGTACCAAATGATGGGAACCATGGCGCGACAAATGGAACAATTAACCCTCCAAAGACCTAACATGCCTAACCAAGGAATAAAGAATGACACGAATACTCATCACCCTATTGCTTGTTGTGAACCACCCCAAGAACAAACAAGAAGGTTGCACCACAAGTACCCAAGAAATGCTACCCTGCCATTCAGACCTCCAGATACATGCTTCAAAAATCCAAGGTTCCAACAATTAGACAACTCAAGGGAGGAGGATAGTCCTTTCCGACACTTTGCTTATGACTTACATTTACCCCATACAAGGAGAAAAGAGTGGCAAAAATGAAGGAAGCAACGATTATAAAGTGAAGGTGGAACTCCCAACTTTTAATGGAAAATTGACATGGAAGCCTCTCTTGATTGAGCCAATCCTTCCTTAACTGCGCTGGCACACCCGATAAAAAGAAAGTAAAGCTAGAAAGTAAATTGGAGGAAGAACCTCCATGGTGGGATAAAATTCAAACCAATAGAAGGAGATATGGAAAGTGGTCCATAAGGACTTGGCCAAAGATGCTCAAACCAATGAACCGTTCTTGCAGATAAATAACGAGCAAATGTTGTAGGGTCAATACCAACATTGCATCCAAGGAACTAAACTAGTTATGGACTATTTAGAGGAATTCAATAGATTGAGTGCCCTAACATTCTTGGTGAGTTAGAAAACCACCGAATAGCTAGATATGCGGATGGACTACAAGATGACATAGGAAAAAGGTGATTCTACATCTGATCTACTGCCTAGCAGATGGTATCAAATTAGCTACAGAGATTAGGAGCTCAACGACTAGAATAACAGTGGACAAGCACAACATGACTTCAAAAGGAACACAACAGATGCTCAAAGGAGTTTTGAAATGAGCAGTTCCTTGTAACCATGAAAAAAGCAAGGAAGAATCGATGATACACCAAATAATAGGATAGGGGCAAAAGGCACTTTAGGAACCAACAACAAGAGGACCAAAAGGTTCTACAACCGTATCACTCTTGCCAAGTGTTTAGGTGGGGCCAGTCAGCCAAACCTTTCTAATGAGTGTCCTCAAAGAAAGACCCTGGCGATAATGGATGCCCCTATTAATGAACAACTAGATGAAGAAAGGTCCAAGGAAGAGTTACCTATTTAGAAGCTTGGGAGCAACTCTCTTGTATCTTACAAAGAATACTACCCACCCCAACAACTAATCCACATACCCAAAGACATTCCTCTAGGTGCACAATTAATGGAAATATTTCTATTCTTTTCATAAGAAATCAAGCTTTCATTTAAAAAATTGAAGTAATACAAGGGCATACAAAAAACAAACCCAAAACAAGGAGCCCAAAACAACTATAGAAAAGAATTCCAATACAAAAGAAGAAGACTAAGATAATAATTACAAAAAGGTCTAGCAACCGAAGTCCAAACAGAAGCATTAACCCTAATCACCTCTCAAACTCACCATATTTCTCAACCTCTCTAAAGATTCTATTCTTTACTTCTAACCAAATACAAACAGCAAAAGAGCTAGCTTGCCAAGGACTTAGTCCTTTTCCTTAAACACTCATTCCAAAAGCATCTCTTCCACAACAAGCTACCATCCCTATCCCATACTCCACACATACCAAATGAGGTTCTTAAATGGTCCCAAGAAACTGAGCACATTGGAAACTTCGTATCAAATGATTGAGGTCTTCCTCACACCTCTGGTAAAGAATGCACCATTCCAAATACAAAACGAAGGAAGTCTTTGGACACAAGCCAAGGAATTCACTCACTCAGGTAAAACTTGTTAAATAAAACCTTAACTTTCTTTGGAACCTTAACCTTCAAGAGAGAGAAAAACATAGAGGCAATTGGAAGGGAGAAGGGGCGAAAAAGCATGGACGAAGGAATTCCATGATACCCCTCTAAAAGGATCACAAGTTCATATATGAACATCCCTTCTCCCAGGGCACACCTTGAAGTCTCATAGGATAGAAAGAAGACCCAAAACACTATCAAACAGGGTTGTTGGTTATCTAAGGAAAGCAAAAAATGCAACCTTTTGTTCAAAATATGATATACTAAGGAAACATAATGCAAAAAAGGTTTATCCCCCACTCAACAATTGGTAAAGGCCCAACACAAAAAAAAAAAGAAAAAAGAAAAACTAAAATAAAAAATAAAATTAAAAAAAACCCTAGGGCTCAGCCATAAATAGCCAAGCACACCACCCCAGCTGCCACACCCCCTCTCTCAATGCACCCAGCCTGAGATCTTGCCGCCGTCGATCTCCCTTTTCCTTTCTCGTTTTCGCATGTCTGCAACACATCTCCCTCTGTCGTTACCGCTAGATGTAGCCACATCTCCCGTCGTCGTTTGCCATCGGCCACACTTAGCCACTTGTTGACAGATGACCACTGTAGGATAACAAAGGATGCGTTATGCAACACCGAGGGTCATCTTTGTCGCGCTACCGTCGTCCTTGCACTCCAACCATCGCAGCTCATCGTCGCCCACATCTTTCGCTGCAGTTACTGGGTATGAGACTGCCATCACCGTCGTCGTCTTGAGATCCCACATCGGTTGGGGAGGAGAACAAAACAACCTTTATAAGGGTGTGGAAACCTCTCCCTAGCAAACACGTTTTAAAAACCTTAAGGGGAAGCCCGAAAGGGAAAGCCCAAAGAGAACAATATCTGCTAGCAGTGTGTCTGGGCCATTACAAATGGTATCAGAGCCAGACACCAGGTGATGTGTCAGCAAAGAGGCTGTCCCCTGAAGGGGGGTAGACACGAGGCAATATGTCAGCAAGGACGCTGGGCCTCAAAGGGGGGTGGATTTGGTAGGGGTCCCACATCGATTGGAGAAAGGAACGAGCCCCAACGAGGACACTGGGCCCTAAAGGGGGGTGGATTGTGAGATCTCACATCGGTTGGGGAGGAGAACGAAACACCCTTTATAAGGGTGTGGAAACCTCTTCCTAGCAGATGCGTTTTAAAAACCTTGAGGGGAAGCCCGAAAGGGAAAGCCCAAAGAGGACAATATCTGCTAGCAGTGGGCCTGGGCCGTTACACCGTTACCGCTACCACCACTACGTGCTACTAACTTGTACCACCAGCAGCACCGTTTGAAAGGAGAAAACCCCGAGACGCCTAAGTCGGAAGTTGATAGGACAACTCCTAAAGTTGAATTACTTTTGGAGAAAGACGGAATCAAACCCAACTTTTACCCAAGAGGATGTAAATAACAAAGCGTGTGATCTTTGGAATCATTGTATCATGTGAACATAGGTTGATTTGTTGGGTGATTGAATGCAAGTTCACTCCTAGGATAGTTGGGCCAATAAATCGAAATTTCTAAAGCGAAGTCTCTAGGTAGGAACCTTCCTATTGAAACTAAACCCTTTTGTTTTTCTAAAATACGGTTGGATGCGTATGTTATTGTGTGGATGCTTGTTGTTTGCTGCCATGCTGATTGGTCATGAAAATAAATGTTTTGGGACCAAATGCATGCATTTTATGTTTGAATGCAATGAGTGTGGTAAGGGCTACACGTTGTGTATCAGGTCAACGTGTATCAAGTAACCAGCCACTAATAATCATGTGAGGTGATTGCTGATATTTATTTTTGTGGTAAGGGTTACATGTTGTGTGTATCGAGTAGGCAACCATCAATGATCACTAAGGAGTGATTGCAAAAAATTATTTTGGGCGAGTAGGTTACACGTTGTGTGTTTGGGGTAATCAACGACCAAGGTTCTTCGATTCTAGCAGTATGTTAAGCTCTAGCAGGAAGCACAACAACCACTTATGGGGAACCTCATTTTGTAACCTCAAGCTCCCAGTGCCTAATTCTCCTAGATCCACTAGCTTCATGACCACCTCCCGCTTGACCAAGTAGGATTCTCCCCCAATCAACTCTTTCCTAAAAGAAATTCTCACCACTCTTTCAATGGACTTACTTACCAAGAGTGGAATCCTAAAAATCGACAAGAAATAGTTAAGGACCCCTCCTAACACAGATTGAATTAGCGTAAGTCTTCTCCCTAAGAGCAACTGATATGTGGAAATCACTACAAGGGGAGTAAGATTCGGATTACCTTGTAGATCGAATATCTCAAGGCAAGAACATTGTTTGAGATTCGAATCACTCCACAAGCAAGATCGATCATGTCTAGCTTCAATGATTCTTGTTGATCAAATATCTCAACGCAAGAACACTTGTTTGAGATTCGAATCACTCCACAAGCAAGATTGATCATGTCGAGCTTGAATGATTTTACATGCAACCTAAACTACATAGAATTGCAAAGAAACTTAGTCATTGGCTAAAGAAAGGACAAATGCTCCTTTTACTATATTTTCAAGTCTACATACATGGCTTTATATAGCCTCAAAATGAAACTATTAAAGGCATTCCAAGAGTGGTAACATTCATAGTTTATGGTCATAATTAACCATGATGTAAATGTTAACCCACCCAAAATTTACAACAATCAAACTTCATTCTTCTTCAATGTAGCATGAATTGAAACATCTTTTTGATAATTTTGACAACCTTTTCTTCACATCTTCATTGAAGTATATTGTATGATTGATGTCTCTTGGTTCATATCATTCTCTAGTTCTTCAAGAGGATTCGTCCTCGAAACTTATTCTTGAAACTTTGCTGCAAAAATAACTTATGGAAATACAAAGAACCTCACAACACTCTCTCACGTGTATACGCTCAAGGAATTTTAGGCCACTCTATTTGCACTCATTTACACAAATGAAGCTCTCATTCTGACCTCTCAAAATTTTAAATAGAGAAAAGATTGAATTTTAAACTCTGGGTCGATTAAAAACTAAAAAGATAAAAATAAATAAAAATCAAATTGAGAAGAAACGCAAATGAAACATATATCCGATCTTGAGATTCGAATTTTAAACTCTGATACCAAATGATATGTGGAAATCACTACAAGGGGAGTAAGATTCGGATTACCTTGTTGATCGAATATCTCAAGACAAGAACATTGTTTGAGATTCGAATCACTCCACAAACAAGATCGATCATGTCTAGCTTGAATGATTCTTGTTGATCAAATATCTCAACGCAAGAACACTTGTTTGAGATTCGAATCACTCCACAAGAAAGATTGATCATGTCGAACTTGAATGATTCTACATACAACCTAAACTAAAATTGCAAAGAAACTTAACCATTGGTTAAAGAAAGCACAAATGCTCCTTTTACTATATTTTCAAGTCTACTTACAAATACATTCTTGAAGCTGATCATTGGACAAGGAAATTGAATTCTTCTATGGTGAATCTCATCTGGAAATACATGACCCCTAAGAAGGTGATAGGTTTTTTTATGGTCCCTCGCCTAAGAAGTTTAAACAAAAATCTTCAAAGAATGCTTCAAAACTATGTGATGTCTCCCTCGATCTATTGTCTCCGCCTTTGAGAGGAAGAGTCCTTAGATCATATGTTT
This sequence comes from Cucurbita pepo subsp. pepo, assembly GCF_002806865.2. Lineage (NCBI taxonomy): Eukaryota > Viridiplantae > Streptophyta > Magnoliopsida > Cucurbitales > Cucurbitaceae > Cucurbita > Cucurbita pepo. Next base: position 5,569,896 of record NC_036651.1, on the reverse strand, counting down.
CTTCACTGTCAATTTTCTGTTAAAGGGTGGTTTTTCTTTAATATTTTGGGGGTGGAATGTTGTCTCCTCGAGGATATTGATGATGGGTTTTTAGAAGCGATCGATGGAAAGATTTTTGGCAGAAGGAAAAGAACCTTTGGGGATATTCAACTCGCTCCCTTCTTTGGTGTCATTGGAAGGAAAGAAATAGCAGGGTTTTTTAAGATAAGTATTCCTCTTCTGATTCCTTTTGGCTTTCAGTGCAACACTCAGATCAACACAACATCAACGGAGACTGCCCTCATATCAGGGGTTCAGAAATTACGGAAAGAAAGAAACAATAGATTTTTCAAGACTACAAGGAAAATACTCAACCTATTTTGAGGGCTAAGATTTCCTTTTTTTTTTGTAACTAACCTACTTACAACACTACACAAATTCAAGCACTTTTTTGGCAATCATTTGCCCACTTTTTCTCTGAAATCTTTCATTTCAGTCAATGAAAAGGTGTGTGGTTCTTCCACAAAAAAGAAATACTGTGGTTAACTATTAGCAACCAATACCCTCCCCCCACGGTGTCCATAGATATCCGCGAGAAAACTAATGCATCTCCAATGGAATAATGAATCAGAGAACTCGGAAGCAGACTGGAGAATTACATCCATGTGTATCTTTCCGCGGAAGAAGTGAAGATTTTTAGGTTATCAGTAACCAAATGAAGACAAGAATGCCTATATAGTCTCATCCTCCAGGTTTCATTCAAACAAGTTTGAACATAACTAACAGTCAAGCAGAGTAGCATTAAACAGACTTCACGAAGTATTATCTACAATCGAGCATCAAATAGTATCGGTCACAAAAAATGAAGAACCCACGCTGCCCTCCGCAGACAGTCGAGAGATAACAAAAGTAGGCAAAATTAAAGGCATTAACATACCTTCTTCTTTGTCTGCGCCAATTTCTCCGCTATCGTCAACCTGGGACCGCGAAACCCTAACTTCTGATCCCTAATGTTACCATGCAGCCCCAAATCTTCAATCAAAGAGCTAATTCCTTCCCTTCCCACAATATCCTTGGGAGCCAATCCTTCACAAATCTGAACCAACTTAGCCCTAGCCTCAGCCATTAATTCAACCTCGGCATCAGTAGGCTTCTTTCCAGCACGCAGCGCCGTCATTGTGGACATGACCAACACAATCTCCGCAACCCTCCGGAGATTAGGACCCAACTCGCAACCATTACGGGGCTTCTTTCTCAACTGAGGCTCCGCAAGTTCATCGTCCCCGTGAATCTCAATTGTCCTCTTCTCGCCGGTGGGTAGAGTGGGTTCGCCATCAACAACCGTGGTTTCCTCCATGGGTTCGGCCATGGGGGAAGAAAGCCAGGAGAGGAAAAATCAGGCCGCAGGTGGGCGGAAGAAAGGAGTTAATCAGATGAAAATTGTAATTTAAAAGAAAAAAAATTGAAAAATGGTTCTTTTCAAAATATTTAGGGAAATAGGGTTGTTTTTGTCGTATGTGAAGAGACACATTGAATTGATATTTGACCAAAAAAAAAAATGAAAATTTGAGTTTTATTAGTGGAGGATGAAAGTCCCACGTCCTCTAATTTAGAGAATGATCATGAGTTTTTAATCAAAGAATACTCTCTTCATTGATATGAGGCCTTTTGGGAAGCCGAAATCAAAGTCATGAGAGCTTATACTCGAAGTGGACAATATCATACCATTGTGGAGAGTCGTGTTCGTCTAACATAGTATCAGAGTCATGCCCTAAACATAAAAGATATAGGGTCGAATTGGGTGTGAAAAAGGAAAAATAAATTTTGGAAGGAGGACTCATTCGATTAATGAAGAGCTCGAGGCGAAGGATGGTTGTAGGTGGAGAAGATTTCTCAAGAAGATATCAAGGGACGAAATGCCTTAAACATTTGGTGGAGGCTCGTCGAAGTTCTAGATAAGGATGTCAATTTGAAGTTTCAATAGTTCATGAAAATTGTTCTATTGAATTCTTAGATCTGAAGGAACTAAGTTGAATCAAATTACGAATTTCAGCCGAAAATTTGGAAACTTTTGAAAGGGTAGCACACGAGTGAGGAAGACACTGACCATGGTCAATGGTTAGTCTTTTTTACCATGTTCTTGATATTTCAGCCTCTCGATGTCTAATTTTCGAGCCATTTTCATTAGTATTCTTCTTTTATAGTCAAATTGGGGTCTAATTGAGGAGCTCGGGCAAATTTAAGCTTGAAGAAGAGAAAAATCGAAACTCCAAATATCTCAAGTACTGTAAGTAGCCATTTCAGATCGTTTATGCGACTATATCTTTAGGATTGACTTGATGGAGAATATTTAAGTTAGAAGTAAGCTAATATCTAATTATATGCATTATTATTCAAAGAATATACGAGTTGTGATGGTTAGACTACAATTAGAGAGATTGTGACCCACCAATTATTCTATTGTGTAAGACGAGTATATGCTAGATTAGCTAGCTTGCTTAGGCTACATGTATATGATGTTAAGGTAATTCCTAGGCTTTCAAAGCCTTGTAAGATACAATGAGCCACCCGTCATGTTAAGTTTGTTAGATGCATGTTCGGTTGCGAAGGTTAGCTCCACTCCTAGACGTGGGACCTACAACTTATGAGAGCCTATTCAAGAATCGTTTTCCATAATTCTTGGGTGAAATCCAGTCAGTAAGGATGGTTCATGATCGACGAAGTGTGGCATGGATCCAAAGGTATCAAGATACGGCTAGATAGGTTCATCTATGAATAATAGGTTGCGAGGTTTAGTTCTGGTCTTAGAACCTAGACCATAGTCATTCATAACCTTAAAAATAGGTATGGTATAAATTTTTAAGTCATCTCGGTCCATTTAGGCTATGAAATATCTTAAGGACACGGTAGGGATATTTTGATCATACGTCCTTAATAAATAGTATAAAGTCATCCATTAAACTTTCATGCACAATTGATACCATTTAGTAGGTTAATTCCATAACTTATACTTTTCGAGCAAAACGTCTAGGTTTAAGTCTTTAACTCATAGTTCTTGGCCCAACTCTTCTATTCTTACTTAATTTTGAGTTATCTATGTTGGATCGTATGGCAACCTTAGAGGGGGTGAATAGGGTTTTACCGAGAAAAATAGTTAAACGTGATTAATTTTTCTAATTATGAAACTTCTTACCAATAAGTAGAAGATGATAATTACTAGAACAAAATAATTCAAATCAAAACAATAATCAACTAGAATATGCATAAATCACAATAATAATTTTGAAATTAAATAGGAAGAGTTAGAAAATATGACACCGTAGTTTTATAGTGGTTTGGTCAAACTTGACCTACTCCACTCTCAGAGCCAAACCGCTACACTGCTCTTTTTACGAGTTCAAGAGCAAACTCAATCTTTTCCACGGCGCAGGATAAAACCAGTACAAGTATTTGAATTTGGTAGTAACACACCACAACTCTTTCAACGAGTAGATTTACAATTCGGAGTACTCACAACTATTTCCTCACAATACAATAAAAAAAATCTATCTCAATGATAAAATGAAAATAAATAAAATTGGAAGCTTTGAGAGAACAACAATGGAGCTTTAGAAAATTAAAGAGGATGAATTATGAAAGTTGTGTGTAAAAAAAATGGGGCAGATAAGTTTAAATAGAGAAGAAAAGTGACTAGAGATAGAAATTAATATTTTTTTAAAATATAATAATATAATATAAAAATAATAAAAACGGAGGTGAGTAACGGTCAAATGACAAATTCAAAATTTATTATATACATAATAATAAAGAGTAATGTGAGTACGATTAAGTTAAAATTTCAAAATTTATTATAAATATAATAATATAATAATAATAAAAATGATGTAAGTAACCCCACCATTTCAAAATATAATAATATAATAATGTAATATAGTAATAATGAAATCGAGGTAAGTAACCGTTAGATTCAAATTTATATGAGGTATAAATAATTTTATTTATTCTTCTGAAATTATAAATGTCATACTTTGATTTGTCAATCATTTTGATTTAGCTGTCACATCATCACGTCAGATATGTTGTCTCGACTGTAATTTCTTCGTTTTAGCTCTGATTTGAGTGATTGAAAAGTCGTTGAAATCGTTATTCCCAACCTTATACTGTGGACAGTTCAAAATACTTAAAATGGTTAAGATTACATTCTCATGTCCTCGAGTTTAGCTTCTAACACGATCACGTTCAACAAGACAAATAAAATAGCAGCTATAACATTTTTCTCATGATTAGCAATCGAATATTCACAACTAGCCACTCGAGCTATATAAAAATACACAACATGGTGTCATAAACATGAAATATTTTTCAATTGATGAGTAGTTCCTTTGAATATTGATTTCGAGGCTGAAAAAGTGGGACCCACTCTCACTAGCCTGAAAGAGGCTTTGTAAGATATAATTGTAAGATTAAAATTAACTTTTGACTCAAGTGTAATAATGAACGATCAACTTATTTATAATGATTATATCCATGAATACAACTTGTTCTATTGCATAAAAATTGATCAATGGAGCTTATAACGAGTAAGTCTATAGTTTTTTTTTCTAGCTTATAGTAACTAAAATCATCCATTTAGTTGCTCGAAATTTTAATTAATAACTTAATATATTAATATAAAATATATTTAATGGGAAGAATTCAAAATAAAATTTAATATATTAAAAAAATTAAAAGAAAAATATATTTATTCTTAAGGGTCCAAATTAATATCGAATATATTAAATACATTAAATATTAAATAGAAAAAATAAAAAATGTATTTAATTTGAAGGGTTTAAATATTAAATAATATATTAAATATAAAAACGAAAAATATATTATATATTTGAAATTTAATATCTAATACGATCGAGATAAAATATTATATCTTAATATATTAGATATTCAAATTATCTCAGAAAGGAGATTAAAAATTTGTGTCCAATACCTTACATCCAAATGGACCTTACATCCAACACTTTGTGTCCAATACCTTGTCATGCACTATTCTTTTTGCAGCATTGTGTAAACCAACAACGCTCTCCCAAATAGTAACTATGATAAAAAGATGTAGAACACAATCGAATTCTGGTTGAAGTAGAACACATTTACTATCCCTCATCCATATACAAGACAGTCGGTGATGTAGAACACAATAGACTAAACAACGCAACAACGACGATTGTAATCGAGATCACGAAGACAACACAATGAATCTGGGCACAATGAGCATTTCTCAACTATGATCCTTGCCAACAAATGGTGTACGAACTACATTGATGATGAAAAAAATTACGAGATTTTGCCTCAGGTAGCGTGTGTTTCTCATCGGTCGGTTCCATAAACCCTAAAAACCTGACCCCTAACTCCTAATCCCCTAAAAATGATAAACCTCAACTCCTAAACTCAAACCCTTTAATACTCAAAACTTCTAGAAATAGTGTATGATTACCAAACCCTATATTCTAACTTCTATAAAACATAAACCCAATTACTAAACACAGATCCCAGGAATTTCAGTTTCTATCATTTAGTTCTTCATGCAATCTAAACTCATATTCAACCACCAACATAGAGTTGGACATTCTTAAATGAATATTGCTTCAACTATAGGAGTAACAGATACCTCGGAAGGAATTATAAAAACATAATGAAACTTTATCAATAACATTTACGATCAATCTATTTTCTCGGGCACAAATGTATTAAAATTTACATATCAAACCTGGTATGATAGCAGAAGAAATCCACACATTAGTGGGTCGAGCAGAAAAGCAGAATATCACAGACCGGCTGAAGGGTTAGTCAACAATTCCAGTGATTTTTTCAAGTGTTCTACTGCAACTGAAACATCATCAAATGCCAGAGCCCCTACTGCAAACCTCGCAGCCTTGTGTGCCTCAGCAATTTTCTCAGGAGGTGGCTGGTAGTTGCTGTCATAATGGTATGACTTGGCTGGAGCTGCTGTAGGTTGAGGTTCTGAGGCCGTCCCCTCTCTTCCGTTTGAATGATATTGGGAAGCTGATGGGTAGCTGGCAGGAGGAGTCACGTGAGAAGAGTATGAAGCATCGGATCCTTGGTAATAGGTCGGATGGTGAGAAGGGGCGGTCGGGAGGCTAGTTTCCGAGAAACTTGGATAAGATTGGAAATGGGAATATGAGTAATTTGGGGAGGTTTCATTAGATACATAATTATGAGGCAAAGGCTGTTGATGCTCTGAGTAGGATTGGATGTGGTGGTATGGCTGAGAGTAAGAGGAACTGTCTGGTTCATTCCTCGGAGGAGGTAGATGAAACTCATGGGATGGATAACCAGCTGCAGGGTATGATGGAATATTTGAAGGGTGCTGATTGTCAACGTCATTATGGAATCGAGCAGGCGGAGACGTGTTTAAAGAAGTGTGGTTGTTCATGTTGTCATAGACCTGAGGACTTTGTGGGACATTTGAATGATCATCATTAACCTTATCATAAACCTGGGGTAAGGAATCCAATTGTGATCGAGTTCTCGAGACTTGAGGCTCCCCTGGTCTTGCATCCTATAAAAACGAACATCGTAGTAAATACCTAAGCAGCCTCAAAACCTCCTTGATAGTTGTTTTACACATGTAAGATACTTCAGCGTAAAACTAATAAAGGACAATCCAGAATGAGAAAAACTAAACTAAGAAATAATATTCCTTTCTTTTGGTGTGCTAAGAAATAATATTACTATCTGTTTGTGGTCTGTTGTTTATTAATCATAGACATTAAGCATCAATAGAGGTTTTTGTAACGACCCTAGCCCACCGCTAGCAGATATTGTCCTCTTTGAGCTTTCCCTTTCGAACTTCTCCTCAAGGTTTTTAAAACGCGTCTGCTAGATATAGGTTTCCACACCCTTATAAAGTGTTTCGTTCTCCTCTCCAACCAATGTGGGATCTCACAATCCACCCCTCTTCGAGGCCTAGCGTCCTCGCTGGCACTCGTTCCTTTCTCCCATCGATGTGGGACCCCCACCAAATCCACCCCCTTTCGGGCCCCGCATCCTTGCTGTCATATCACCTCATGTCCACCCCCTTCGGGGCTTAGCTTCCTTGCTGGCACATCGCCCGATGTCTAGCTCTGATACCATTTGTAACGACCTTAGCCCACCGCTAGAAGATATTGTCTTCTTTGGACTTTCCCTTTCGGACTTCCTCTCAAAGTTTTTAAAGTGCGTCTCTGCTAGGAAGAGGTTTTCACACCCTTATAAAAGGTGTTTCGTTCTCCTCCCCAACCGATGTGGGATCTCACAATCCACCCTCCTTTAGGGACGAGTGTCCTCGCTGACACTCTTCCTTTCTCCAATCGATGTGGGACCCCCACAAAATCCACCCCCTTTGGGACCCAGCATCCTTGCTGGCACATCGCCTCATGTCCACCCCCCTTCGGGGCTCAGCTCCTCGCTGGCACATTACCCCGTGTCTAGCTCTGATACCATTTGTAACGACCCTAGCCCACCATTAGCAGATATTGTCCTTTTTGGGATTTCTCTTTTAGACTTCTCTTCAAGGTTTTTAAAAAGCGTCGGCTAGGGAGAGGTTTCCACACCCTTATAAAGGATGTTTCGTTTTCCTCCCCAACCGAGGTGAGATCTCACATTTTTAGTAGGTAGTACAAGAGTTAAACTAGAATTAGGCAGCAAACCATACATTTGCACTGGTAGGTGTACTTGAAGGAACAGACAGATCTTCATCACCAGAAGGTGGACCAGGCTGTGGCTTCCTTCCCTCTTTCAAAGCCTTCCTGATATCTGCTGCTTTCCAGACGGCGTATTTCCGTTTTTGCTCCAGCTATGAATAGAATTTTTTTTAAAAGATTAAGCAAGGATCTGATTCAGAAGACTAAAACAATGTCAATCAGGAAAGAAACTCACGTCTGGTTGAAGTGGACCAAACTGGGAAATAATCTCGAAGAAAATGCTTGCAGCATAAAATGTTTTTGCAGTGTTCCTGTGAATAAAATCTTAAAGAAATTAGAAACTCAGAAACAAAATATATGATTTCTCTATCCTTACTCAAATAATGTTTGAAGCACACAAATATAATGAAAAAAGGATGCCATAACTTAAATGAGTGAAACCATACAGCCTACAAGTATCCAAATCACATTAATGACATCTTTTGACACTTCAACAAAGATAAAACTTCAAGTTATGATCTAACTATGCATCTTATCTTATATATCCATCAAAGGAAGTGACAAATAAGAACGATGGTTAAGCTCAATCAACAACCATACTGAAACAGACTTCAATACAATTTGAAAACAAACTTAGCTGCTTCGAATTAAGAAACTACAAGACTTGATTTTTGTAAGTAAAAATATGTTCCGACAATTGATTTTTTTTTTCCTTATTCTTATTCTTAGTTTATTTTCATTTTATTTCATTTTTAACCATATTCTTCTTTTCTTTAGTGTGTTCTTCTAGATAACTTGTATTTTTTAGAATAAACGAAGTTGTTCTTCTAGATAACTTGTATTTTTTAGAATAAACGAAGTAGCTTTCTTTGTGAATAATGATTCCGATGTGAACAATAACTTATAAAATTGACCACTAAAAGTCATCCAATCTAATTCAAACATAGTTTTTAAAAGCAATATTCCAAGTCAAGCAAGTTAACCATGAATCTTTGTAACTAACTAAAAGTACAGGAATTGAAATATTTTTCTATATGAAGGAAGATCATTGATTCATTGACATACAAATCCGCTCGTCCAGCATGATCTTGTTTGTCTGCCTTTGCAAAGACACTCAATGCAAACCCCTCTAGATGCAAACTATCATCAGGCCCAAGGCTGAGTGACTTCTTATCCTGAAAAACGATAGATGGATTGATTAGTAAGCACATATTACCAACCAAAGGCATAAAGTTACCAATGAGGTAAAAATGTGATGAATGAACTCAAGCAGGGTTCATATTTCTCCATGTTCTAATCAAAGGTCGTATGTTTTTTTTTTTCTTTAATGAGAGAGTAATTTCATTGTATAAATGAAATTATATACCAGGAGGAAAATGAAGCCGTAAGCCAAAGAAGATTACAACACAGCTCTTCCAAATGGCACTAAGAGAACTTACATTTTATTCTCTTACATTTTAGGAGATAGAAGGGACATATAGTCTGGAGGCCTTGCAAGCTTATCATGAGTATTAATAGTCTCATGAGAAAGCTCCCAAAGAAAGAACTCGACTTTCTTGGGATGTTTGGATTGTCAAATAACTTAGTGTATAGGGTAGGTTCGGCGTTCTTTTTATTAATGAAGACAAACAATAGGGAGTTACAAGAAAAGATCTCCATCATCCAAGTCCAAGTCCAAGTCCAAGTCCAAGTCCAAGTCCAAGTCCAATTATCCAGAAGAGAGCCAAAGAAGAAGTTAGAGAGCAAACTGGGAGAGAAGCCCATTCAAGAATCTTAAAAACCGAGTGGTTCCTTCTAAAAGAAAATTTTGAATAGTGATAGTGAGAGAAGGGATTCCTGATGACAATCTCTTTCTGAGATTGTAGGGAGAAAAGCCCAGGGTAGTCTTTTGGAAGGATGTCATTGTCAATCCAATAATCAAGCAAGAAAGTAGTAGCATTGCCAAAGCCAACCAACATCGTCCTATCAAAAAGTTCGAAAAAGGCTTGAATCTTGGAAGAAAAGTTTCTTCACGAAAATGGTTGGCTTATTCTAATCAGTTGGTCCTAAGTGGCATCCCAATCTATTTTATGTCCCTGGTTAGAGTTCTTAGTGCAGTTAGTAAGGTCTTTGAGAAGCTTATGAGATATTTCTTATGGGAGGAGATTGATGAATGGAAAGGATCTCATCTTGTGAGGTGGGAGGCGGGGTCTAAGCGGTTGAACCTTGGAAGGTTAGCTGCTCAGGTATAAGTAACATAAGGGAAAGCAACACAGCCTTGTTGGCTACATGGTTATGGCTGTTCCATCATGAATTTGACACCTTAGAGCACAAGGTCATTGTAAGTAGTAGGATCCTTACACAATTGAACGGACAATAGGTGGGATTTAAGGTATTTCTGAAACCCACAATGTTTTAAAGGTTAGAGGCAACCTTGAGACTTTTCCCCTCGAAGAGGAGAGGCATAAGTTCAAGGCAGTATGAAGTGTAAGCCTCAAAATTATTGGAAAACATTTTACAAATTCTAAAATGGCATGCCTAAGTACCACTAACATAACATAAAAATAGAAAAGAAGAAAAAGAAAATACCCCTCTCAATTGCCACTTGAACAAAAATTCTAAATGATATCTTTAACATCACTACTATTATCATTAATAGAATCAACTTATACTATACATTTTTGTCATTCAATATTCTTAAAGTCACAGTAAAAGTAGTAATAGTTCAAATTGTCACAACTTAAACTTTTATATTTCTTGAAGAATGAAACAAATTAATATCATTTTTCTAATCATTACATGAGGGGTGGAAGCCTTAGAGCCTTTTCATAGAGACATAACCATCTTCTATGAGGTGAAGGCCATGGTTCAATGAAGGCGTAACTTTCAAGGCTAAAAAATAGAACCTTGCCTTCCAGCGAACGTCAAAACCTAAAAATTATTACCTGTTCAAAATATTGAAAAGTCGTGGAAATATATTTCTACTTAGCTCCATGTTCTTTCTCAATTTACTCACTATTCAATAAGGGATGAGAGAGATACTCACTTTAGGGAGGATACGTGGTCAGTGGATAGAACTCTCTGCTCCATGTTTCCCCGTTGTCCTCCTTAAGGAATTTCTTTCTCTTTCATTTGGATTCTGCCCTTTCATTGAACCTCGAATGTTCTAGCTCTTTTATCTTTGATTGGAGAGTTTCGCTTTACCGATGAGAGGAAGAATGTTTGTCTTTAAGTCCCAACTCATCCAAAGGCACTTTTTCTACACCTCCTTTCGATGTTTGGTTGGTCACCACTCATCGAGAGTTTCGTTTTTTTTTTCTTTGTGTGGAAGGTGAAAATTCCCAAGAAGATTGAATTCTTTATGTGTCAGATTTTCAATAGAAGAGTTAACACATTGGATCGGATTTCAAGTAAGGTATCCAATTTGGTAGAGCCTTTTGTTCTATTGTTTGGAAGAGAACAATTGAAGATCTCAATCATATTCTTCGGTGTTGGTACTTTGAAGGAGCAATTTGGAGTTGTTTCTTTGAGGAGTTTGGCTATTGCTTTGCCAGTTCTCGAAGTTGTAGAGAGACGACCTATGAGTTTTTTCTCCACCAACCCTTTCGTGAGAGATGAGCACTTATGGCGAGTTCGGGTTTGTGTAATTTTATGGGGTTTGGGGGGTAAGAGAAATAATAGAATTTTGGAAAATTACCTTTTGCCTGGCGTTTTCAGGAATAGATTCATTGGCCCTTTTAAAATGTACTATTTTGGTATCTGAGTTTTCAAGAATATGCTTAAGAAGTCTGTGAGTTTTGATAAATAGGTTTAAAACGGTCTCTAGCAATACTTTTTCTATTTGCTACAGTAATGGTAATGGAGTAATTATTTATTATCTTTATTGTTTGCGTGGCATTTAAAATTAAAAATAAAATAATTTCTCTCCTCTCATTCTCTCTTTCCATTCTCTCTCCTCTTAATCCTCCCTCCCTCCTTTATTTCTCCTATCCCTCTTTCCATTCTTTCTCCTAACAATAGGGGGTCCCCACGAGAAGCCGTCCCTTCCAACCATTTTTTTACCACTTCTCGAGATCAATGACAACGATTTGAGATCACTAGTGCTAAACTCCCTCAGAGTCTATTCCACATCAAAGATCAACTCTATTTCTCAACAGTTCATGTCCAAAATCTACAGTATTCCATCCCTTTGTCGCACAATCGACTTTTCATGTTTTCCCTTGATTTTTTGTGATCCATTAGCCTTAAACTCTGTGGGCTGCAATGATATCAAATCCCAGCTAAGTCTAAATTCATCAATTTAGATCAAACTCAAAAAAGAAGAATAACCTAGCATTCGTCACCTAGGAATCCTCACCCTCATTGACTCCCGCAACCCTCCACCGCCACCTTGTACTTCGAGCTTGACCCCTTGATCATATAGGTAGCGTCACAAAGACAATGCCACTAATTTGAATGAAAGAGTGAGGAAGGAGAGAGGAAAAAGAACGAAAGAGAGAGGTTGGAGAGAGGTTGGAGAGAGGATGAGAATAGAGAGAGGAGAGTTTTATCTTTTAAAAAAATTTCAAATGCCACACTACATTAAAAAGAATTTCAAAAACTTGTAGATGGAAAAAGTACCACCAAATACCCCTTTTAATCCTATTTTTCAAAACTCAGACACTGGAAGTGTACATTTTAAAACCTAAGAACCAAATATTCCTGCAAACTCTGGGACCAAAAAGGTTTTCCTTAGAGAGATTGAGAGACCTCCAAGTGATGCTTGGTACCTTCTCAGATTCCATTTTTCTCTTTCAGCTTCGGTTATGAAGTTACAAACCAAAGTTATTTAGTAATTATCCTTTAGATCTTATCTCTCTAGCTTAGAGATTTTTTTTTGTGTGTGTGTGTGTGTGTGTGTGAGATTTGCTTCCTTTTCTCAAGGCTATATTTTTGTATGCCCTTGTTTTCCTTCATTTATCTCTCCATGAAAGTTTGGTTCACCATTGTATATAAATAAATAAAATTAAATTTTAAAAAAAAAAATGAACAATGAACAATGAAAATCCCTTGGTAGAGCCAAATTTTGCAAAAATAACTATCCTCCAGACTCCAAATGCCACATTTTTCAATGTTAAATCTCCAAAGTCACTATGTTAGGTGAAGAATTTCTTTGGGGATGTTTGGCTCATGAATTTATCATTTCTGAGTTTATGAGTCAGTCTTTGGATAGCCCAAGTTATGTATAATCTATGTTTAGACTGGGCAAAGGAATGTGCTATAGAAACCTAGTGTTGTATTGTCAACTCAAACATTGTCGGGCTGACCTATGGATTGGACAAAAAAAAAAAAAATCTATCATTTTACCTTTCTGTTTGCTTTATCCAGTGCAAAGAATGCATCAGTTGTAGATTTGTGGTTGACCAAAATGGTTCATGGGAGATGCTTATTCGAAGAACCCTCCAAGACATGGAGGTTGTGGAATGGGCAACACTATCCTGGCCAATGTCCACAAGGAGGTATTAAACCTAATATTTTTTCAAAGAACGTTCCATGACCGTTCAACCTCTAAAGATCCTACTATGTCTTCAAGCCAAATATGCTCCAAAACTGCAAAATATATATGTGTGTGTGTGTGCATAGAATAAAAACCCTTTATCCTTACCGGGAGGGACCATTACAACCTCCTCCAACATGGACCTACAATTTCTATCACGCACAAGAGAAACCACAGAGGAGCCCAAAAATCGGCCCCAAATCAACTGCTCAAACAAGCAACTCCAGAACAATCTAATTTACTTCAAAGTGAAATGCGCAAATTTGGCTAGAATTCTAAGAAGGGAAAGGTGAGAGACCAGAATATTTGAGAGAACAAATGAAACATTTTTTTCCAATTCCTAGAGCTTTAAAGAAATTTCAAATAAAAGAAAATATCCATGCAAACGGGAACGATCACGTTTTGCACTTTCTATCATTACTTATATTTGATATTATAGGGCAGAAAATAGTGAATTTACCATTAATCTCTCTTCTTCTTTTACAGTTACAGTTCAGTCTTGGATAAGAATCTACAACGCACGTCTCCCAAATCAATTCCAAAAATATACCAACTCAGGATTGCCACCGGTAGGTAGACTAAGGTAGAGGACAGAGGCCAATAACTCTCAGCCCATGAAGAACCGAAGATATTAAAAGGATTAAACTTCAAGCAACCACACAACAACATAACATTTTGATAGATTAATCTTAAAACTGAAGGCTCATTCCAAAATCTGCAACATCTTAAAGAGTCTGTGAACTTCCTATAAGTATACACCAATTCCCCCCCATCTTAAATCTCCCCTCAGTTTGCAGTTGATAAATACCAAATACATTGCGTTTTATTTGTCTGTAATTATATTTCTGTATCCAATTTAGATATGTAGGAATACAAACGAATAAATTTGTTACTATAAATTTGTTACTAGATGTAACCCTAATAGAATTGATAAAATTTTGAAAAGTAAAATCGAAAAAAGATGTACATCAATTCAAAAATGATCAGATAATGAAAAATAAAATTCACATAGTACTTGATTAGAAAGACAGCCTAAAACAAAATATTTTCCCAATCCCCAAGTAGCTTCGATCGGCCCTGATTCTAGGTAACATGCTGCCACTATTCCAGTAAGATAATATACCAAATTTTCAAACAAAAACCCATAATAAGCAGTAGTTCCAGTTTGTCAGCTTTCCAAAATTCAGTACCAAACCATCCATATGATCCACAAACTTGAACAAATATTGGATTAACAAAAAGCAGTAAATCCGAAACCTTTTCGAGCTGATTCATGAGGGAAACAAGGAGGGCATTTGTGGTCTTGGTACGTTCGCCCTGTGGAATCCTTAGCCCACGTTCCATAGCATATAATCGACCTAAACATGGAAAACGCCCAAGCAATCAAGAATCAAAACAATTAGGGCCTAGAAGAAGAATTGAAACTAAGAATTACAGTAATATGCGACAAGAGGTTCGTGCTTCTGCAATTCGTCCGCTCGCTGGAGGTAGGGCAGAAGGAGCTTCGCCGGCTCGGTCTCGCTCGCCATCTTTCACTGGGAGCTCCGAATCTGAGACGATCAAAGGTGATCTTACAATTTTGGTTGAAAACTTGGAGAGTCGAATGCAATGGAAACTTCAAATCTTAAACAAAAAAACAAAATGACTTAAATTAATAAAAATATTGTTGAGTTTTATACCTGTACAAAAAAAATATCCTAAAATTTAATACATTCAACCTGACAATTCATACCAACCCAACCCAACTCAACCGGAACTATAAGGGTTGGGTTGGGTTGGGTTGAATTAACATTTCGGTAGAGTTGAGTTCATTTTTTTTTTAACCCAAACTGAATCTGAATCGGCTCCGTTTCGAGTTCGTGGGCAAAACCTTCGGATTTGACCCAAGTCAAATAAAAATATATAAAATATATTAAGAATCCTCTTAATGGGTTTGCCAGAATAGTATGAGCCAGTGTAAAGACATGCCCGAGTTCTCCATGCTAGTCATATACATGTTTTTTATATTATTTCGGTTGGGTCAAAAAAAATCTTTCAACCTGATCTAATCCGGACAATGTAACCCATAATTTCAACAATATACTTTTAAATAAGTTCAAAAATCCCCCAACCTCACCAATACCGACCATTAAACCCATAATTTCAACTATATACTTTTCAAATAACTTCAAACAAACTTTTGTAATGTTAATATTTTATTTTAAAATATCTTTTATTTTTTAAAATAAAAACTTCAAAAACTTCAAAAATATCTTTAATTTTTTTAAAACGTTCAAAAATACTCTTATTGTTAATATCACGTTTTAAAAATACTTATAAATTTTTAAAAAATAATATTAAAAAGGTTGGAGATAATATATGACATTGTAGAGAGACAGTTTTCATCCATATATTAACAACAAGATTTTTTTTAAACTTTTACTATAAAGATAAAAAGGGTGTTAATGATATTTTTAAAATTTCAGGAGTATTTTATAAACATAATTCTAAAGATAACAAAGATTAATATAATTTTCACCGACAAAAATATGATATAATATTCTGCCAACATAATTTATAAAATAAAAATTTAATATTACAGCTTAGTCTTCCTCACAAAAATAGTTTCAACAACATTAGATGTTGTAATATATAAGTAATAATATTTTGTAAGAAGCCTCGATTATAACACCCATAATCGTCACTACAAGCATGTCTTTAATAACATATACGAAGAGTTTAATAAAAGTCTCTCAACGAAGCCATGGATTTGCACGTTCAATTTTAAAACAAGAAATAAAAATAACAACATTGTCAAACAAAACATTAACATAAATCCCAGTACGAAAATGGAAAACCTATACTACCAACGAACATTCCAGCATGGTCATTCCATCTTAGCTTAGCTTCCATGGTCATTCTAACATCACCGTCGTTCGTGCAGGGGTACTTTACATTTGAAGAAATACTCGGTAAGTAATTCTACTGTTGGGGTCAGATAATGGAAACATACAAATACATGATAGGACCTATCATTTAAAACAACATAGCATGGCCTTGAGCTCTTTCCAGTCCGACCAGGGTTGGATGTGTGGTACTTCCCTACACATGACCCACATATGCGCACATGAATCCACTAGGAAGACTCGTATATGTAACAAGGGGCATATGATTAGAAATTGTATCTAAGAACCTAATTGACCTAGTATCGTGATATCTAAACCTAGAAACGTGTACAGTTTACAATTTAACACAATTTATAGCTTTATAGCTTCTATTATGCACGTTTGAGAAATCTGATAGTTTGAACATGTTTTGAGTTTTTCAGTATGCCTAGGTTGATTTTATTCCCTGTATTGAGCATATTGGGCAATCTTATTTAGAATGTGTACAAACTAATTTGATGATAAATGATTCACAGTATTCTTGAATCTATAAGAAATCCAAGAGAGCGAGACCCAAAAACTAAGAGCTTCATTCTCGAGTTTGGAGGCTTGTCAAGGCTCATTTCTTGCTCCAAATTACTACCCTCACTTCTTTATTTATATAAGAAGCTTACACCGATCTTGAATCATCCAGAACAATCTTGATTTTTAAATTTAAGTTTCAAGAATTTTCACTGAAAAAATTTATCTGTTTAGAAGGTTGTCGACTCCAAGCTGTTCGATGTGAAGTCCTCCGAGTCATCTAGATCATGACAAGATATGGGGTAGATCCAATGTTGAATTTTGAGATTTGGAAGATTTCGTGCACGTGACCTTGACTATTACAAATTTGCGAGATTTTTTTGTAATTTTCTCCTTAAAATTGAAAAAAAATGCATTTTCACCATTTAGGCTTACTATTTCCTTTCCAAAAGCTTTGGGTCCTTCGGAAACCTTGTTAGGGTATTGAGAATCTCTTCCGGGCTTAGGGTCTTACTGACTTGAATTAAGTTTTTGATTCCTAAGTGTATAAATTGACCCAAGATGTGGATATGGACCCTTGGCATGTTTTAATGACCTAAATTAGTTGAATTAACTTTCGTTGAGAATGTTAAGAGATATTAAGATAAACAACTTTGATGTATGAGATTTAGGTTCAATTACGTGACAAATATAGCATGATTTGTGAACCTTTGAGTATGACTAGGGCATGTATGCTTGTAATGATCTGTTGTGCTAGCATGATTGATTTTATTCATATGTTTGAGCATGACTACTAGTGTACGAGATTAGTATCATGTATGACAATATGAGATAGAATTAGGCTATAGGATACATACATGCTAGACTTAAGTAGTACAAAGTAGATTTGTGTAAACTGTTAGAAGGCCCTAACAGACCAAGTTAAGTGCTACGCAGCTTAAGAACACCTTAGATTATTCTATACTTAGATTATTACCGTGATTAGAGCCAAATACAGTCCCTTATTCTTGTTGGTGTCATATAGGAACTATTAGGGATAGTTGGCTTATCTTAGTAGTGAACCTACCTCAGTTAGGAGTCTACTTATGCACCAAGAGGTTAACCTAAATTGGTCCCGATAGGGTAGAGCCTTAAGACCAGAACAGGGTGAACTTAGAACATGATGAAATTAAAACACGTTGAGGTATGAGTGTGCTATTATCACATGTGGAAATGAACTAAGCCCTTTCAATAGGGCTCTTGCTCCATAAACCAACCTACAAGATGAAGTACTACATACATACTTAGTAGATTATAGGCATGAGGGTTGCTCCCTCTAGAACTTGGCATTGATATTATAGACCGACTTAAGGTTCGCCACAGAGCCCTTTGCAGAACTCAAGATACATGAGAACCATAGAATAGACATGGAGAAAGGTCCAGATAGTTCCCTAGAATTTGTATTGAGTCCCAAGAAGTAGATACACCGAAGGTAGATTAAGGCCTCGATCGATCGATCTAACTACGAGCAAATATATATATGATGTCAGTTTAAGGTGAACCAATCATTACCCACTAAGCCTCTAGACTTAGAATTAAACTCTAACAACCTAGAACATTAAATGGTGATATAGTTTAAGAATAATATAGGTATATATTTACATTTCAAAGTGAATCAGTACATAAAAAACTATACTTTTTCAGGCATTCAAACTGGTAAACCAAATCTTCTGTCTCCTATTGGTCTATTTGGGCTGCACATCTTCTTCTTTCGTTTTCTATGCGATCTTTTGCCATAATTCCTCCTCAGCTGTCTTGTCCAAACTAGATCTCATTACTACACTTTGGCTGACACAAGAGAATTTCTTGTCGTTATGCTAATCATATAACTCTTTAAGACAGAGCATGGCAAGGCAACTGATTCTTAATGGGACTATTTAAGAAACATTTTTAATTCTTGTTTTAGAACTAATTAGCAAAGCAACTGAGAACCATACCAAACAGAGATCACAAAATCAGAGGGTAAATGAAGTAAGATTAGTCAAAACAACAAAGATTTAGGACAAAATAACTCACATTGAACCACAAACCTTCCTCCAACTTCTTCTAACATACACAACTACTACATAACTAAAGTTATTTTGTTGAACATGTCCCACTACAGCAGCAACTACAAATATTACAGATGCTATTATGAGTACTTCTCTTCTATTCTCAATTCTCATGGTGAGGAGGATGAAACAGGCTCCGTACCTGAAAAGTGCGACGCAGAGTCTTCTTTCGAGATTGCATCGTACTTCACGGGTGTCATTGGTCTCATACTATCCCTTCTTCCATCTTTATTCATTGATCTAGATCCATTCTGATTCAGTGATAACCGTCTGCTGCTAGGTGTTCCGTTCGCAGCTCCATTTGCACGAGGCCCTGCTGCCTTCTTTGTTCCAACGGGTCGAACAGGGCTAGGCCTTGGATTGGTGATGGTCTCTTGGTCTGTGCTTTGTTGTTCGTGGAATTTTTTCTGGTCCTGCAAAGTCCACCGTAAGAGGCTATTAAGGGAAAAGAAGAGGTAGCTTAAGATTTCCCATACCCATTGCTATCCAAATTCCAACGTGCTCGTGTTAGGTTGGTGCAACGTCAAACCAATAAGTTTATAAATATCAAGAGGATTGAAATAATTTACCCTTGATCGTCGTTTTTCTTCCTCCCTTTCATGCCTGAGCATGGTATATTCGTCTAGCATAGCGAGGAGAGGAACACCGTCGTAAATAAACGATATGCCACGATCTTCCTCCCAAGCCCGAGTTTTGGCAATCAAAGTGTCAACAAGAGCTACATAACCAAGCCATCAAGAAGAGGCAAGCATTAGTATCCAGGGAATCGTAAGGAGAATAGTGAAAGTCTTCATACGTATTTACAACAAACCTGGAATTTTGTTGACCAGAATTCTAGCTTTCTCTGCTCGCTTGAGATTCAGATGAGCCCCTCTGCTAGCATTATACCTGTTATCATCCTGCAAAGTGATGCCAATGGTGTAACAAAACACAAAGCTCAGACAACTATCCAGTATTTTTGAAAAATTAAAAGTAGCATACACACTCTCAGACTTCGGGAGTGGCATTCAAAATTTCAACTGTGAAACAGACATGATGCATGAGTGGCCAATCCTTGAACTTTTATCGACCATCATAAGAAGTAAATTTGTAATTAAAAGTTTTCCAGTCAAATTATTTTCGTAACAGTCCACCACTAGAAGATATTGTCTTTTTTGAGCTTTCCCTTGAGGGCTTCCCCTCAAGATTTTTAAAATGCATCTACTAGGGAGAGGTTTCCACACTCTTATAAAGAATGTTTCGTTCCCCTCTCCAACCAATATAGGATCTTACAATCCACCCTCCTTTGGGGCCCAGCGTGCTCGCTGACACTTGTTCCCCCCTCCAACCGATGTGGGATCTCACAATCCACCCCCCCTTCGGGATCCAGCATTCTTGCTGGCACTCGTTCCTCTCTCAAATTGACGTGGGATCTCCCAGTTTTGGAATCCATGTCCACATTTTAGATCGGTAAATATACCAAGTAACTGCAGCCATGCAGAAACGAATCTTCCATGGCTGCTTTCAACATCCTGTTAGGCATTGAAATCTAGAACAAGTGTCGGATACTATGGGTTCTAAGTACAATAAAAAATAAATATATCAAGCATCCAGCATGTTCAGTAAATAAAGAAAAGGGTTTAGAGTTTATGACAGTCCAGGGAATTACAAAATGGCAATTCTACAGAAAACTATGAACCTGCAACAAGTGCAAGAATTTCCTGAAGAGTTTATGTAACAGGCCAAGGCCAAGCCACCGCTAGCAAATATTGTTTTCTTTGAGCTTTCCCTTTTGGGCTTCTCCTCAAGGTTTTTAAAATGCATCTGCCCTCAAAGGTTTTAAAACGCATCTGCTAGGGAGAGGTTTCTACACCCTTATAAAAATGTTTCATTCTCCTCCCCAGCCTACGTGGGATCTCACAATTTATATGGGCAAATCAACATAATTAAAAATTTTACATTGGGTTAGCTAATTTTTAATATGATAACAGGAAAGGACAAGTACCCGATTGTAGTCTTCTAGCCAGCTCTCTTCTTCACATGCTAGCATCCATTTTTCAACCTTGTCCAATATTTCTTTCCTGCTGAGAACTTCTTCTTTCGCCTTTGCTATTTGATCGTCCATGTCATCCAGTAATTGAGCAGGCTCGACGTTACCAGAATCAATCAGTGCCATAATTTTGTCTCGGGCTGCATCTGGGTCTACTTCTATGTGAGCATGAGAAAATATCTCTTCAAGTTCAGACTGCTTCTTGAATGCAATTTCCTTCATCTTACTAGCCTTGAGCTGATCAAGCCTCTCAACCTCCACCTCAGCCTTAGAACAAATAGTAGACAAATAGAGTCAACAGCCACACCTATTAAATTACAGCAAGATATCTACAGAAGACTCAAATACCTGCTCAATCAAATCGAGAGCAAGCGCCCCTGGGACAGTCACTTCATCTACTGATGCTGATATGTTACACGTAACATGGTCAAACAAACTTCTTTCCTCCGAGGGGGTGTCCATTAAATTCCAAAGATCAATCAGCTGAGTTGCCAATTCTTGAAGCTGTACATGACACAATACAAAATAATACAAAGTTAAAAATCTCCACACAAAACTAAACGGAAAAATACATAGTACTCCACCCTTGACTATATCACATCTCATAATCTAGAGGTCGAAATAGTGCAAGCTCTAATACGCATGAGAATGTACAAATTAAAGATTATCTTTATCCCAACAACTGATACATACAAGTGCCATTGAAATATCGTAGAGTAGCCCATGCATCGTTTAAACTCTAAAAAAGTTCATTTACTAGATATAATACCATAAAAAAGTTCATTTAAATATCATTTTAAATGATAAAACATGATCGATACTAACATATATGCTTCACGTCCATATAAATGCATGTTTTCATACTTTGCAGCAGGGAATGAAAGCAAATGTAATTTTGAAATTCTCTTCTTAGAGTGCGTTTGGATTAACTTCTTAAGTGATTTTGAAGGGTCTAGAGTGTTTATTAAAAAAATCTTTGGTAACAAATAGAAATCACTTTTGAAATCATTTTTTGAAGAATCATTTTAAAGTTGATTTTCCAAAGCCTGCTTATAAAGTGGTTGATCGTAAATCACTTTAGGATCACCTTATAGTAATATAGTGTTTGTAGAATCACTAAAGATGTAGGTCAACAAATAAAATTTTGATTAAAAAAGCACACAAATATTTTAATTTAAACCATTTGAATGAATAGTGTTTTAAGAAAATAAATATACATTTTGAAGAAGTGTTTAAACTAGAAAGTACCCCAAACTCACCATTATAGTAATAAGTCCAGAATATTAAATTTACCTTATGTAGCCTCTGCTTTTTATCTTCTTTCAGAGCTAAGACCATCTTTGCCAGCTTGGATAAAGTGTCATTGCTAATGCTTTTAGATTGCACACCAGTTGCGTCATTTAAGCTTGGGTGAACCTCAGTTACAGTAGCAAAGAAATCGATTCCAAGGACGGCACAGAGATCATGCACGGTGCTCACGAATTCAAGAACTTTGTGCAATCTATCACTCTGTTCATGTTTGAATAAATGATCAAAGATTAGCTTGATGAAAGACAAAAAATAAATAGGCTGCTCCCCTGTCTAGAGCCTCACCTTTTCTTTCTGCAGTTCCTGGAGTTGGCATTGGTATTCGTCGAGCTTTTCTACCGAAAGATGAGATTCATCTACCACTGGATTCTCACTAAGGTTTAAACTCCCAGAAATCTCCCCACATATCTTCTGAATCTCTGATTGAACATCAAAAAATTCCTTAACCCTCTGTTCTTTCTGTTTCCAGAGCTGTTCGAGAGCCGGTGCTATGGCTGCAAGCTGTTCTTTGATTGTTCCAGAAGCCTTCTCAGGCTGTAATTAAAAGAGAGAATAGAACTTGATTGAATCACAAGATAAACGCATCAGCATTTTCAGATATAAACAGCCACATAGCATTTACTCACAAATTCAGAAAAACTTTTTTCACCAAGAGCAGATAGAAGACTGGAAAGCTCAAGCTTTGCGTCTGATAAAGACTGCAGAAGCTTTGCCCTGGACTTATCAGCTTGCTCAACTTTCCTTTTGTAGACATCCAAACATTCCTGATCTATCTGAAGCAGCATTTTATCTCGTTCCTTATCACTTTCACCAACTTCATCCCAAATTTCCTAAGATAATCTTTGGTGAGTCCAATAGAAAAATTTTAGACGCAAAAGACAAATCAAAAGACCAACAGAGTGATTTATTTACTTGCAGTTTCTGCAATAGGGTACCGCATGTGGTTTCTCCTTGAAGAGGATTTTGTATATCTGCCACCGCCATTCACGAATCTGTTAAATTCACACCTTTTTCTGCAACATTCAAACTCTGCAAGTTAGGCTCTGTATATGAAACCATGCAATGCACCAAAACAATTTCTTAACAAATGTATGTCTGTGCATGTCGTGTGTATATGTGTATTCATAAACTCAACCTACATTTCATCACACTGATCAGTTAAGAAAGTAGTTCATTGCATTTAAACGCACTTAAATCGACCAAATAAACCCTCCTAACGCACAAGACAACTCAAAAATAATCCACAAGAAAGTTTTTAAGATCAAGACTGAACTCACTCCCCCAATCAACAAAAAAAGCACAAATCTCTCATTTCTCATATTCACACAAAAAACAGAATCACAACCAAGTTTAAACCCTACGTTTCATAAAACCAAGAGCAACAGACTTCGTAGTATCACAGTCCACAAAATAAAAGAGCAGCAGAGAAAAATGGCTACTAGAATCCTCCTCGAAGCTGTTATTCGTGGTACTACAGTTTCAGATCTGCGATTAGCACGAGCAACATAATACACCAAAGATTTTTTATAAAAAAAACTTCTCAAGAGAGATAGAAACCACAAAAACCTCCTCATTACCAAAATCAAGAACAAGAAACACAGAACGAGAAGCAAGCGATCCTAAACCCTAAATTTCAGAGAATTAAGAATCCAGAACACACGGATCTCCTCCATTTCCAGATTCGGCCAGTCACATTCCAGGAAACAGAACAACACATTGAAAAACGAAAGAAAAGGAAAAGAAAGAGCGGCGCACCACTTGCATTAACAGCAAAAGAAAGCAAGAAAGAGAGAAAGAAACAAAAAAAAAAAAAAAAAAAAAAAAAAANTAAAAAAAAAAAAAAAAAAAAAAAAAAAAAAAAAAAAAAAAAAAAAAAAAAAATACAGGATACCAGATCTTGGAAGAAGCAAGAATGTATTCAGATCTAGAAGAAAATGGAGGTTGTAATGTTAGCGTTGGTGCGTGTGGGTGTGAGTGATGATGAAGATCAAGGCTGCTG
The DNA here is from genome assembly GCF_002806865.2 of Cucurbita pepo subsp. pepo. Lineage (NCBI taxonomy): Eukaryota > Viridiplantae > Streptophyta > Magnoliopsida > Cucurbitales > Cucurbitaceae > Cucurbita > Cucurbita pepo. The sequence continues at coordinate 5,545,893 of NC_036651.1, read as the reverse complement.
TGTAAGTAAGTAAGAGAGTAGAGAGAGAGAGTGTAAGAGACAACAAACCAGAACATGTAACAGATTAGAGGAGAAAATGACGGATGGGAAGGAGGGTTGGTGATGGGACCCTTAAATACTAACAACAATATCCAATAATTAACAATCTCTGGAATTCCTCTTATTTACCAAAATGACACTCTCACTCTCACTCGCTCAGCTACCACTCCCCCATCTTTTCAATAATGCCTTCAATCTTTATTTTCTTTTTTTTTTTCTTTTTTTTCTTTTTTTTAAACCTAAAATAAAATATATTTTAAATTTATTCTAATAGATTTCTACTGTCAATTTAGAAGTAAATTACAAAAATGGAATGTAAATTATAATCATAATTAAATAAAGTGATTTAAACTTAAAATTTAAAACAAAAAAAAAAGAGTTTTACTGTTAAGCTAATTTACTTTTTTTTTTAACATGGACAAAAGAAACATACTTTTGACCTTTTTTTTTTTAACCAATATTTCAAAAGCGATGGTAAATAAATTTGATTTTAACAATCAATAAACTGGCGCCAAAAATTCATTATCAATTGACTTTTAGTTAACCAATTACAGTTTTTTTTTAATATTTTTTTTAAAACTAAATTAATAATAATAATAATAAATAAAAAAACCCTAATTCAAACCTATCACTAAAATTTTAAAAGTTTAATATAATAATATTTTATTTAAAAATATATTTTTTTTTATCATCAATATATGGACCAACGCCGTTTATTAATACTTCATAGATTATCTTCAAATATTTTAATGTTATAAACTTTTTTTTTTTGCTAAATTAAATGATAATTTTAAAACATTTGTTTTTTTTTTATTAAAATGGTAAATAAAAATTTACATGATAATTGGTTATTTTAAATTTAAAAGGCATACATTTCATAATTTATAATCACAATTTATTTATAAAAATTAATTTTATAGACATTTAAAATAATTTTAAAACTAAAAAAATTAAAATGTAATTTTTAGAGAAACTTAAGCCAAAATTCACCGTTATAAATAATAAGAATAAAATAATAATAATAATGTATAAAAAAAATTAGTCCATAGTTTTAATTAAATCACGCTAATTTAGTATTAATTTACCGAACCTCATTATTATTAATTTTATTAAATTAAAATTTACTAAACACTATAATATTCTACTACTTTATTAAGATAACTCTTAATTTATTTATTTAAATTTTTATTTTTAATAAAAATAAAATATTAATTCATAAAATATCTATTTATTTATTTCCAAATATTTAATGAATAAATAATAAAAAAATAATAATTATAAATAAAATAAGTATATGTATATATAATTGCAACTTAAATAAAAATGTACTTTTTAAAACCAACCATAAATTTGGGTTGGTTCGATTAAACCAACTAGTTCGTAAAAATTTTATTTATTTATTTATTTAAACTTAATTCATAACTCGGGTCAATTTTTTTATTTAATTTTTATAAAAGTAAAATTTTGAGCATTTATTAAAAAAGTATGATAAATAAATAAATAAATATATATATATATATATAGGAAAATAGAATTGAAAAGGAAATTAAATAGTTTGAAAGGAAGAGGGCAAAGAAGAATGAGTATTTATGTTAGTAGTGGGTCCATTTATATGACCCATTATTACGACCAATTTTGGGACATTTTTCTCCCTCTCCTCGTGGGATCCAACCTAAGAATTTTTGTTTTATTCTTTTAAATACAAATTTTTCTCGAGATTAATTGGAGGATTTGAACATCATACTTTTTAGTTGAAACTCGAGATTACGTATCTAACCCACTTATAGTAAATCTAAGAATGAAAATAGAATTTTCAAACCATATACACATACATACATGCACGCATACATATACACATACACACGCACATATTATATATATACACGACACGACACTGAGACCATAAAAAAATATTTATATATTATAGAAAAAAAAGTTGTCAATTTTTTTTTTTTTTTTTGTCAAATTGATAGGTGGGTCCGTGTTAGGCAAACATAACATGTTTGTTTCCAATGTTTGAAAATCTACTAGGGTTAGTTAGAGAAGGGTATGAACTATTCATCTCTGTAACATAAACATTAGATCCTAGTTTAATTTTATTAAGAATTAAAATAAAATATACTAATTGAATATGAATCGTACCTTTGTAGAAATTACTGCCGGTAAATTTGTTAGATGTATTCTGACAATATGAAACTGCTTCCACGAGGTCGGGAACTTCTTCCTAGCTATTGAACTATAAGGTATGGAACTTGGTGAGTCTATTGAAAGAAAATCTTTGAACCATGGGTGAGGGAGAAGTCCGTAGAATCTTCAATTATAAAGGAGAAAGTCTAGCCTGGTTCCATTTTGACTCAACCAAAGGTCCTATTTATAGGAACTTTGGAAACCTAACATTGTTTTTAAAAATTTTCTTTCAACTAAATCGATCATTTTAGTGTTAGTATTAGCAAGGAAGAATATCATATGGATTTACAAATGATAAATTCTAATGATATAAAATTAATTAACTAAAGTTTTAAATTAATTAAATTTCTTTCATTAATTATAGATCATTCATTTTCGATGAGCACTGCATTACAACATTCCTGACGTTAAAAAGACAATTGATGATTGAAACTCACTTTGAAGTAATGTGTGATGCAAGTGATTTTGAAATACGAGCGATGTTACGACAAAGAAAGGGAAAAGTGATACACCCTATCGATTACATAAATAAGATGTTGAAAAAAGTTAGAGCTCATATTATCTCTTGTTGGATCGGTATGGCAACCCTAGAGGGGGTGAATAGGGTTTTAATAATAAAAGTGTTTAAACATGATTAATTTTCTAATGATGAAACTTTTTACAATAAATAGAAAATGATAATTACTGGAACAAAATAATTCAAGTCAAAACAATAATCAACTAGAACATGCAATAAATCACAATAATAATTTTGAAATTAAATAGGAAAGAGTTAGAAAATATGACACCGTAATTTTATAGTGGTTCAGTCAAACTCGACCTACCCCACTCCCCAAGCGCCTCTTGGGAATTTGAATAAACAACTTTCTCGACTCTTTCCACGAATCAGAGCCAAACCGCTACACCGCTCTTTTTACGAGTTCAAGAGCAAACTCAATCCTTTCCACGTCGCAGGATCAAACCGGTACAAGTATTTGAATTTTAGTAGTAACACACCACAACTCTCTGAAAGAGTAAATTTACCATTTGAAGCACTCACAACTATTTTTTCACCATGCAATAAAAAAATCTCTCTAAAAAATAAGATGAATAAAAATAAAATTGGAAGCTTGGACAGAACAACAAACAATGGAAACTTTGAACAAACGAGAATTGGAGAATTTATAGAAGATGTGTATTTAAAATGTGGGGAAGATGAGTTTATATAGAGAAAAAAACTGGCAAGATGTAGGAATTAATATTGACCATTGAATTGTGTTAGGAATAATGGAAGGTGGAGATTAAAATTAAATAAATAATAAAATTTTCTAAATTCATTTATTTAATATAATAATGGTCAAATGAAAAATTCAAAATTTATTATAATTATAATAATATAATAATAATAAAAACTAGTTGAGTAAGTGCTAAAATTTTAAAATATAATAATATAATAATATAATATAGTAATAATAAAAATCGATGCGAGTAACGGTTATATTCAAATTTATATTTTATAAAAATAATTTTATTTAGAAATATAATAATAAGAAAAACTCCATAGTTTGTTACTCTTCCAAAATTATAAATGTCATACTTTGATATATTTTGATTTGTCATCATTTTGATTTTGCTGCCACATCATCACGTTTGGTATGTTGTCTCGACTGTAATTTATTCGTTTTAGCTCTGATTTGAATAATTGAAAAGTCGTTGAAATTGTTATTCCCGACCCTATACTGTAAACAGTTCAAAACACTGAAAATAGTTAATAATTAAAAGTAGGTTTGTTATCATCAAAACATTAATCAATTAATTGATTGAAATTAATTAAAGTGAGATCAAGGGTCAAAAAGTCAACATCTCTATGCTAGAATATTGCATTAGTAATGACAAAATATTTAGATTCCTTGAAATGGAAAGACGAACCAACGGATGCATCTAAGTTAAAGACCCGTAAACCTGCTTTGAGAAGGGATGAGGGATTACATGGGTAGGCGATGTGAGGGATTACCGATGTTTATAAAAACGAGTCAAGACCTGTAAACTCGCCTTGAGAGGGGATGAGGGACTACATGAGTAGGTAACATGAAGAACCACCATTGAGTGTAGAATAAACCTGCCTTGATGGGGGTCGAGGAACCATATAAGTAAATAACATGATAAACCGCTATGGTGTGTATAATAACTAGCCTTAAGAAGGAACGAGGGCTTACACAAGTAGTTAAGTGAGGATATACTTAGTGTGTAGAACAAAGCTCACCTTGATAGGGGACGATGGACGACATAAGTAGTATATAGAGGAGCTCTTATCTGCTCCAAGAGAAAACAAGGGAGTACATAAATAGTTCAAGTTATGATAGGCGCCACTATAGAGTGTGGTAACTGTTAAAGCTCACCCTCATCAAGCCTAGGGGTACATATACGAGCCCACCTGGTGAGTACATGTGAGCGTATGTGGGCCGTGTGTGGCGAAGTACCATGCATCCAACCCTACTTGGAAAGAGCCTAAGGTCATGTTACGATTTTAAAACATAGGTTTCATTCATCTATTGTGTGTGATTGTATTACTAACCCCAACAGTGGAGTGACTTACTGATTATTTCATAAAATACTCAAGTCACGTGCTACCCTTATATTTTACAGGTAACGGTAAACTCTCATGCACGAATGACGGTGAACACTGAAAAGGCTATGGAAGTCATAATAGATCATGATTGGGCTGCATGAGCTTACCAAATGGAAAGAAAAAAAAAAAAAAATTTGAGCTAACACTATAAAAGTTGGAAACACTATCTGCTTAACCCTTGCCTTAACATTAATCGGAATGTTTTAAAATCTATGTTTGAGAACAACCACAAGTATGCAAGTTATGGGATTTTGGAATTCCTTTATTATATTGAATGACATGAAGATGAAGATGCTTGTTTGAGCGTGTGCTAGCCCCATCGAGCCAAGCTTAGGTGTACGTATACAAGCCTGCATGATGGATCCATGTATGCATGCATGCATGGGCAATGTGTAGGTCCCACGATGAAAGCTCGATTTGCATTTTTCGACCCAACAATGGGGCTACTTATTTACTATTTTTAAATACTCATACCCACGTGTTATTTCTTTTAAGTAAAGCATCCTTGTAGGGACGACAACGTCACGTTAAAGGCCATGAAACTAAAACTTGGGTAGTTGTATTTATGTTTAAACTTTAGCTCTTACGCTAAATAATTGCATTTTTGTTATTCATTTCCGCTATTTCATTGTTGTCTACTTTTAATTTAAATGGATTTTACGAACGTTTAAGTCCATGACATGGTTTATAAAATATTTTAAATCAATTTTTCGCACATAAAAGACATATTATGTATATAGTAGCGATCTTATTTTTAGGATCGTTACAAATATAGACATGAAAAATAATATATTCATATTCTCTAGTTGTTTTCAATTTATTAATCGTTTCAAAAATATTTTATTATTTTCAAAGTTGAAATATTATCCGAACATTTGAAACAAAGGAAAAACTTTATGAACATTATTGGTTGAAATATATACGTTAAATATAATATAACGGTGAAATTGTCAGCCCGAGAATAGCTCAAATGACATAAAACTATACCTTTAAATAAAAGATCAAATTATTAAACCAAGTTTAACACATAAATAGTGGCATAGTAATGGAACGATTCAATACTTAAAGTGGTAGTTCGATACTATCTTATTAATACTTTCATATACTTTATTATCTTACGTACATATAACTTGTACGACCATAGTCATGTGTAGTCTTCAACCAACGTTAGGAACTAAAACACATATACTTTTAACATTAACATCAACCCAAACTCGTGAAGGATCGAAATTCAAAATTCTCGGGCTCCCAGCTAAAATCTTTTGTGGTCTCAGGTTAGGATTCTCCCTTTTTATTATATTTTCAACAACAGAATATTCCACACCCACCAGCTCGGGCCATTGATTTTTTCCTGTTCAAAACACATATTCTTGTTAACTTTGTTACTACACAACAATCAAACATATTCACGTGATTCCGTAACGAGAAAATTTATCACGAAGATAAATATACAAGAAGATGAAGAAAAGCAAATGAAAAACCATTCATATTTAATTTGAGCGGAAACGTTTAAAGATCGATAACTTCAGCTATACAATAACTTAAAAGCTTACAAAAGCGCTTGATCATATCATTTTAAAACAATTTTACGAGTAAGCGATAGGAAGATCATACCAGACATTTCGTTGAATGCTTTGGTTGATTATACATAAATATTCGGCCAAATGGGTTTGTATTTATAGCCAACACCGATGTGAATTTTGTCGTAATTTTGTTATTGATAAGTCTCTTTGTAGTCACTTTTGGTATAAGAATAAGAATAAAGATAGCGACTTTGGAATGTGTTCTTTTTATTATAATTATTATTTTATTATTCCTTATCCAATGACCTCGACATTCTTCTGCATCCTTACGACGTGATTACGTTACCTACTCCTCGTTTCTTAAGAGTGAAGAAAATCTCTACATACCAGGACAAGTTCTGTTTCACTCACATGTATCTTAGAAAATTTTTCAAGAGGTCAATCAACATAGAATAAGCAAAATACGCTTAATTATGGAGTTCCTATGATTAAACTACCGAAAATGAAGGTGCACCTTATTCGTATAGCTTAAAGGACTCCTCTCATTAGAACGTGGACTCCTCTCATTAGAATGTGGTCTTTAATTCATTCATATACGGCTCAAAAACGGTCACGAACCTACTAAGATTTCCGTGACTAAAATAGACAACTAAATGATGAAAATCTGATAAAACTTATATTGAAATAAAGACTCGAAATTAAATATAAAATAAAATCTAAATATAAGCTGATGTTATTTAAATTGGGGAAATAGTTTGGGATAGGAATGCAAGACGAAATACAAAAGACTCAAAATATAAAGACGGACTAATGTTCTAGAATGGCCTCTTTTGTATACACGCAGCTCTCGAACGCTCCTCTACCTCTAGAGGGAGACTGTGAACACTTGAAAAAAAAAAGAATGGGTGAGTATAAAAATATTTAGTAAGCAACCTATTTATAGGTTCTCATTGCATCGTTAATCCATTAGGTATCCACAAAATTTACTTTGGACTCTAAGAAGTTCAGGTCTAGTTTGTACTACTTCTAAGCATCTAGGGTGAATTTGAAGTTTGAGCAGTACTTTAGCTACTCACGGGCCCATTTAAGGTTCAAAGGAGGTGTCTTTACCTTTACTTAAAATGTAAGGGTATCACATTAAACGTAAAAGGTTATATCTGTAGGAGAATTCTCTATACTTGGAGCTGCGTCTCTTGGTTTGTTACCGTGGATCAAGGCCCACACATGTAATCTTCGTACGCATGTAATCTTCGTTGTACAGAACCAAGGTTTATTCATTAACAATGTCTACCATATCTTCTTCTTCTGCCTCCTCCTCCCCATCTACCATCTCCAACACGATCCCATCTACCATGACGTCGACCTTTGCCTCAATCCCTCTCTACCATGCTATCACAATCCGTCTCATCAAGAACAACTTCATCATATGGTGCGCCCAGCTCCTCTCACACCTACGGAGTATGAAGCTTATGTGATACCTCAATGACACCATTGACAGACTTGCCAAGCTGGTCCCTTCCTCAATTGCTGCTGGTGCTGACCTAGTCTTTAATCCGACCTATGATCGGTGGTATAATCAGGATAAACAGGTCCTTAGCGGTCTTCTCTCCTCCATGTATGAGGAGATTCTTCGCGATGTGGTTGCCGCGACTATTTCCAAGGAGGCGTGAGATACCCTCTAGCGGATGTTTTCGTAGTCAACTCGTACTCGCACTGTTCAGATCCGTTTTGAGCTCGCCACGTCCAAGAAATACGATCTGTCTACTGCAGATTATTTTTGCAAGATCCAAGGGCTGACCTATTTGGTTTTGAAGAATAACTAAGCCAGAAACATAAACAATTGGAGTTTCAAGTGATGATATTATTGAATACTCGGCTGTTATAGCTTTAGAAATAACATAAATAGAAACTAACCACAAATATTGCAGAATAGTTAAACTAAATACCTAACAAATAATGTAATTATCCAAAAGAAACGATCTTTATTGACATATTCAAATTCTTCTAACAATTCCTCCCTTGAACTTATTCTTCTTTGTCAAGAATTAGTTAAGTCAGATAAACTCTCGACAAAGTTCTTTATGCAACTTCTGAAATGCTTCTAATTTTAGAGGCTTTGTCAACATATGAACAAGTTGATTTTGAGTACCACAAAATAATAACTTAACTATTTCTTCTTTTGTAAGATCTCTAGGAAAGTGAAATCTTACTCTTATGTATTTGGAACGTCCACATAGAACTAGATTTTTGGATAGCTTAATAGTTGAAATAGTATCACACATTAGCTTTGTGACCAATCTCTTTGAGCATCCTCTTCCGCCAAACAGCTTGATATGCGCAGGCAATAACAACAACAAACTTAGCTACTGTTGTTGATAAGGTGACTATAGGTTGCTTACGAGAAGACCAAGCTACTGCTCCTCCACTCATAGCCTGAAGTACTCTTGTTATCTTCCATGTCTCTGGCATAATCACTATCAGTAATCCAATTAAATCACTGACTCCTCCCTTTTTATAAAATACACCATAATCTATCGAACCTAAAACCCTTTTAGCTACTGCAAAACGTTGTTGTGTTGGACATGTCATAAAATGACTAATCAAACTTACAACAAACATGAGATCAGGACGAGTAGCTGTGAGATATATCAGACATCTCACTATTTGTTTATACAAAGTTACATCTACTTTTGCACCATTTTCATCTTTGCCAATTTTCTGTTCTGGAACAATGGGATTGCAAACAAAATTGTAATTCACTATGCCAAATCGATTTAAAACTTTAGCAACATACTTTCTTTGACATATAAAAATACCATCTAATCATATCAAACTCTTTCTTCGTGGAACGTTTAAACTCCTCCAATAATTTTTCATTGTTGATAACTATCCATGAGTAGAGTTATATCAAGTCTTTTTATCGTTAATTTTGCACTTATACTCACTATTTTCTCATTAATTGCTTCATTTATTCTAATTAATATACATGAAATAGTCAATTATGATTTAATATGAAAAGAAGTTCAATTTACATAAATCGAGCTTAATTGTATACTTAATTGAGTTATTTAGTAAAATTCCATAACATTTATTCTGAACCATGATGCTGTAGCAAATCTTGAAACATCCTAGGTGGACGATTTTATCCTCTCTGTGTTCTAAATGAGAAGAAACAAGCATTATCAAAGGAAAAGGATACCTAAAATAGATAGAGCCACACTTTGGGAGAAAAATTGAATTAGATAGAAGCAGCCTCTACTCCGTCCTAAATGAGAAGAAACAAGCATTATAAAAGGAAAAGGATACCTAAAATAGAGAGAGCCACACCTTGGGAGTAAAATCGAATTAGACCGTCTCTGCTGTAGTGAACTGCTGTGAAATGAGAGAAGAAGAAGAGAACCCCAATCCAGCAGCTGTTGACAGTAGAAAGAAAAGGAGACCAATAAAGATTGATTAGGTCAAAGAGGTGGACCTGAGAGCTCAAGGGAAGGAACTTCCATTGACGAACGACAACAAAGCTCTTTTCTTATTCCATCAATTTTACATGATTGAGATGCGAATTCCTCTGTTTAATTCAGTTTGTATGGAGAGCTAAACTTTATAGGGTAGGTGAGAGAGTTTTATATAGTTTAAGTATGTTGACGTTTCGATTTTAGTTTATTAAAGAGCTGTTGTTAATGATTTACATGTGTGTTTAATTAGCTACTTTACATACATAGTTGTTCTCTTATCCGGGAGAAGAGAGATCAATGAAATTATCTTTAATACTTTAATTCCATTCCAAGGAGACTTGAAGGGTAATAAAAGAGTTGAGAATAATTCTTCTCCTCGAGTCTTATTAATAGAAATTATAAACGATTATGGAAATAATCACCATGCATGACCCTTGGGAGTGGGCTTGAGAATCTATTAAAACGAACAAAAATCTACCATAAAACTCCACAACTTATCTATTTAATCTCTCTTAGCCGAACCTTTCTCTTTCTCATCATTTTCTATTCTTCGACAGTAGTGGCACTCTGCTTTACTTTTGTTTAAGTAGTCAAAATCACCAACACACACTTGAATGTTACCCAAAAACTTACTTAATTTTCAGCGATAAAATTAACCAAAAAGATAGGTTTGTTGTGGAATCGATAATTTACTTATTACTTGCTATTTGTGATAGTGTATGCTTGCACTTATTCTTGTGAATTTTATATCATTTTATTATATACATCCACAAGCGATCAATCGTCTCCAGTAAATAAAGATCATTAATATAAATGCTTACAATATGAATTTTACCCCCCTTCCTCTAGATGAAGAGTGTCTGCTCACTGGAACTGCGTTTGAATCCTTCCTTTATGAAGTAGAAGTCTATTCGACTAAACTAGGTTATAGGTGTTTGTTTTAATCCGTAGAAAGCCTTTTGGAGTTTGTACACATCTCCTCACTCCCCTTTTTCTCATAGCCTTTTGGTTGTTAAAAATATCTTCTTTTAACTCGCCATATAAAAAAACTGATTTGACATCTAATTGATAGAGTTTCATATCTTTTTGAGCTGCAAAAGCAATGATCATTCTCACAGTATCCATTTGGCCATAGGTGCGTATACTTCCGTATAATCAATTACATGCTCTTGTGTGGTAGCCTTTTACAACCAATCTTCCATATAAACAATTACATGCTATTTAGATAAGCCTTCACTGGAATTAACCATTCAGGTAGATGTCGATTTCTCCCCTCCATTATTTTCAAATCTGGTGCAACAGCTACGGAAAAATTGTTTTCAGTAACTGGTTCAATTGTTTCAGCCACCGGTTCTGTCTTTTCTTCCGTGATTTTCCCTTCTTCAGTTTCAGCAACTCGTTCAATTGTTTCAACAACCAGTTCAGTCGTTTCCTCCGTGATTTCTCCTTCTTCGGCTATGTTCTCATCAATTTCAATATTTTCCCAGTCCAATTTTGTTTCACCTTAAAAAAGTTTCCAATCTCATTCACGATCTTCTTCGAAAGCTACATTACGACTTACTATAATTTTATTTGTAGTTGGATTGAACATTCTATAGCCTTTGGATTCGCTGACTCCAAATAAAACACATGTTACACTTTTATCTTTAATTTTGTTTCTCTTGATATCTAGAATATGAACATGTCCCACACATCCAAAAACTCTGAAATAATCTACTGATGGTTTCACTCCGTTCTAAGTATCTTCTGGTGTCATTCTTTTACTGCAAAAGTGGGTGATCGATTCAAAATGTGAATCGTCCGCTTGACTGCTTTAGGCGAGAAATTTTTAGGCACTTTCTTCTTTGTGAGCATAGCCCTTACCATGTTCTTCATAGTGTGATTTTTGCGTTCAACCACTCCATTTTGCTATGGGGTATAGGCTGTGGTCAATTGTTTCTTCACTCCGTGCTGTTTGCAAAAATCGTTGAATTCTGCAGAATTGAACCTCTTCTATATATCTTTAAACATTTGACAGGTATTTCAATTTCCTTTTCCACCATGGTTTTGAAACATTTGAAATAATAAAATGTTTCTGATTTTTCTACAAGAAAATAATTCCTGTCTTCCTTGAAAAATCATCTATAAAGCACAATAAGTATCTTTTCTAGACCGCATAGATCTGCATGAACAATACCCAATTTTCCTGTTCCTCTCCATTTTTACCCATTTTTGGAAATGGAGTCCGATGTTGCTTGCCTTTCATAAATCCCTCACAGGTGATGTTTGGAGCTACAATTTGCGACAAACCTTTCCCCATGTTTTTGTGTTTCAAGGTGCATAAGCCTTTGTAGCTGAGATGACCATAAAAGGTGCATAAGCCTTTGTAGCTGAGATGACCATAACGATGGTGTCAAAGTGTAAGCCTTTGCAGCCGAGATCTGTTGCTCTCCATTTACCTATTTTTGGAAATGGAGTCCGATGTTGCTTGCCTTTCATACATCCCTCACAGGTGACCTTTTACCATGTTTTTGTGTTTCAAGGTGCATAAGCCTTTGTAGCTGAGATGACCATAACGATGGTGCCAAAGTGTTGACTGATCAGAGGCATTTTTTGTGGCAAATGGTTTAGTACGCAAAATAAACAGCCGATTTGCGCTGACTCTGTTATTATTATTATTTTTTTTTTTTTTTGTGGATGATAAATACTACATACACTACATACACCAACTTTGAACAACGCTGCTACTTCTTTTTCTTATAGTTATCAAACGCTCATACTTCTTTTTCTTGTAGTTATCAAACGCTCAAGAGATTACTAATAGTGTAACGAACCCCATGCAAAGTTAATTTCATGGCACCCTTTCCTGTAACTTTCATTATTTTCAAGCTTGACAATATGGGAAAATGTCTTGTCTATGCTTGAAAACATACCTTCACTTGCATATGGTTTGAGCCCATAATCTAAGAACCAAGCATCACTTCGTTTTGCTTCATGTCTTTCCATATGAGCCATTCAATTCCTTATTCATCTTTAGACATTTATATTGAAAATGACTTAAGTCATTCTTTTGCGTTCTCTACCCTTGTAAGTTCCTCTTCCTCTATTACTTATTTTCGTTCGACCTTCGACTTTTAAAACTTTCTCCTCTCCATTAATACTGGATATTCGAAATTTTTGTTCATGCACCACGAATGAACTTTGTAATTCATCAATGGACATGTTATCAGTATCTTTGGATTCCTCAATGGATACTACAACATAAGTAAATTTTTCAGGCAGGGTACGCAGAATATTTTCTACAATTTTCTTGTTTGGCCTATTTTCCCAGTGCTTCTCGTTGGAGATTATCATTACTCTATTTTCTTGTTTGGCCTATTTTCCCATTGCTTCTCATCTGGTTGGAGATTATCATTACTCTTGCAAAATAGTATGTGATACTTTCATCCTTCTTCCGCTCTAGGATCTCAAATTCTCTCCTTAGTACATTAAAAAAAAGATTTCTTCACTTTTTGCTTTCCACCAAATTTTCGCTTCATTGGGTCTCAAACAATCTTGGCTGTGCGACAATCCAAGATTTGTTCAAAGACAGTACAATCAATTTCCTGGAAGAGGTAATGCTTTACTTGGTGATCTTTGAGTCTAGCATCATCAAGGTGGCACTTTTGTTCCTTAGTCAGTATTGTTTCTTGCTCTAGTTCTAAAAAACCAATTTGTACCACACTCCATAGGCCCTTTGCCCTGAGCAAATTTTCCATCAGCTCACTCCAATGATCATAGTGACCATCAAAGTGAGCGATTTTCGTTAAAGTGTTATCTTCACTCATACTCTCTCTATTTGATCACTAAAAAATTACTACTCTACAAAGCCTAGTGGTGACTCTGATACCAATGGTTAGGTTTTGACGGAAGAATAAACATAAACAACTGTAGTTTCAAGGGACAATATTATAGCTTTACAAATTACCCGAAATAGAAACTAACCAAAATCTTGCAAAATAGTTAACTAAATACCTAAAAATACTTTAACTATCCAAAAGAAAAGATCTTTATTTAACTCTTTTTGACATAATCAAATTCTTATAACATGGCCACTGAGCTGGCCGTCGCCGGCGGTGCCTCGCGAGATGAGGACGTGATCACGTATCTCCTTGTTGGTCTCGACCCTAACTATGATCCCTTCGTCACCTTGATGACTACCAAGAGTGAAGCCCTCATGCTTGATGATGTGTTTGCACATCTAATAGCGTTTGAAGTTCGCCAGCTACAAAACCAGGTGAACTTCAGTTAAATCCTGGATCTTCAGTCAATTAGGCTTGTCATGGTGGTCAGCAAAAGAACCGTGGACATGGGGATCATGGTCGTGACCATTCTTGAGGTGGCGCGCCCTCTCGTCTGGCTGGTATTCATCGTGACCCTTCTGCTCGTCCTTCCTGCCAGATCTGCAAAAAAGTGGGGCATATTGTTTTCGCTCCTGGTATAGGATGAATGAGTCTTATCAAGATGAACCTTCTTCTGCGGCACTGGCGACTACTTCCTCGTACAAGATTGATTCAAATTGGTACAGTGACATAGACACCACTGATCATATCCCTAGTGACCTGGATTGTCTCGCTGTGCGTGAACGCTATCATGGAGGTGAACAAGTTCAAGTCGGCAATGAAGCAGGTTTGCAGATTTTGCATACTGGTCATTATTCAATTAATACTGCTACTCGTCCTCTTACATTGCCTAATATTTTGCTTGTACCTGAAATTTTCAAACATCTTCTTTCCATTTATAAATTTTCTTGTAATAAGGACATATTCTTTGAATTCCACCTTGGTATTTTTCTATTATGGATCGACGATCGAGGAAAAGTCTTCTGGACAGGAGGTGAGTTTGGTCTCTATCCTATCAAGCCATATGATGTCGATGATCTCAAGCTCGACTTAGTGAGCAGATCTACTAGTCACTCCCAATGACATGCACGTCTTGGACATCCTTCATCTCAAGTAGTGAAGTCAATTTTGCATCTCAATAATATTTCGTGTGCTAGTGAGTCACCTTTGCCAGTTTATAATGCATGTCAGTTAACAAAAACTCATAAGTTACCATATACTAGTTCTTTTCATCGGTCTTCGTCACCTTTGGAACTGATCTTTTCTGATGTTTGGGGGCTTTAAATATTATATAAGCTTCATGGATGATTTTAGTAAATTTTCGTGGATCTATTTGATGCATGATCGTACATAAGCTCCTCGTATACTTTTGCATTTCCAAGCTCATGTTGAGCGCATCCTAGATACGAAAATCAAGTGTGTCCAGTCTAATTGGGGTGGAAAATATCAGAAAATTCATAACATATTTTTTTGTTCTACTGAAATTGCTCATCGTGTTTCGTTCCCTCACACACATGAATAAAATGGGTCTGCTGAACGCAAGCACCATCATATTGTTAAAACTGGTCTAGCCCTTCTAGCTCATACTGATGTACCTATTAAATTTTGGGATGACGCGTTTCTTACAGCCACATATCTCATCAATCATCTTCCTACTCGTGTCATCGATAAGAAATGCCCCTTAGAGTGTCTTTTTCATACTCCACAAAATTACTCCTTATTAAAGTTTTTGGGTGTGCTTGTTGGCCTCATCTTCGCCCTTGTAATAAACAAAAGCTCTCTTTTCGATCCAAGGGATGTGTCTTTATAGGCTAATTTTTTTTACATAAAGAGTATAAGTGCCTTGACACCTATTCAAGTAACCCGTTACTCTACATACATTCAATTTTGTTTCACCTCAAAAAATTTCCAATCTCATTCACAATCCTCCTCGAAAGCTACATTATGACTTACTATAATTTTATATGTAGTTGGATAAAACATTCTATGGCTTTTGGATTCGCTACTGACTCCAAATAAAACACATGTTACCCTTTTATCTTCAAGTTTACTTCTCTTGGCATCTGGAATAAGAATATGTCCCACACATCCAAAAACTCTGAAATAACCTATTATGGTTTCACTCCATTTCAAGTATCTTCTGGTGTCATGTCTTTTACTGCAAGAGTGGGTGATCGATTCAAAATGTGAATAGTTCACTTGACTACTTCAGGCTAGAAATTTGTAGGCACTTTCTTCTCTGTCAGCATAGCTCTTACCAAGTTCATCATAGTGCGATTTTTGCGTTCAACCACTCCATTTTTGTGGGGTATAAGTTGTGGTCAATTGCTTCTTCACTCCATGCTGTTTGCAAAAATCATTGAATTCTACAGAGTTGAATTCTCCTCCTCTATCTGTCATTAAACATTTTATAGGCATTCCAATTTCCTTTTCCACCGTTGTTTTGAAACATTTGAAATGATCAAATGTTATTTTTGTACCAGAAAATAACTCTAGGCCTTCCTTGAAAAATAACTTGAATGTGTACCATATTCTCATATTTTATTACAATTCCAAAAAATAATTCCTCTAATTCGAACTTATTGGGATGACCCTTTTTCTTTCCATCGACGATTCCTCACTTACGAACATACTTATAGCCTTGAGATCAATTAGATTGTGATATAGGAAAAACAATTAGATTGTGATAGGTAGGAAAAACAAATATTTCTTACTAGATGTGATAGTATTTTCAAACTGTATTTGTGACACTCTATTTTTATACTAAAATATAATCGTTACTACATGGATAACATCGCAGTAAAATATGGAAATCTTAATTTAAAATAGTTCATAAATGATGCTATGAATTTAATGTTTGAAATAAAATTCTTAAAACAAAACGAAAACAAGTAACATAAAATTTAAATAAAATAAAGAAAATAATGAAACAATGCCTTAGATCTTACCTAAGAGCTGCAAAATAGATATAAATGTAGTTACCTTGACACTACTTACATAACCTTTGTCATGACGCCGCCCGTCATCCGTCATCGGTTCAAAAGTGTCTTACCTTTACCTAAAATGTAGGCTTGAGTAATAACCCAATTGTTTAGGGCATTAAATGCAAAAAACATGCACATAGTTGAACCTATCATTTTAACCTATCATAGTATGAACTTATGTCGCTCTTATGTTTGGGCAAGCATGGATGTGTAGTACTTCTCTACACATGACCCATGCATGCGAGCATGGTTTCATAAGGTAGGATCACACACCCCCTGGGCCTGACTCGTCAGACTAGCACTCGTTAACGGGCTCTATGTCGAACACCATAGAAAGAAATGACCCACATAATATCATGGTGAACATAATGATGTAGATCATAAGTTATAATGTACGCATATGTTCTCTTCATAATGGAAAATATCCCGATACACATGTCACACAAATATGTATGAGCCATAACTTACAACCATGACATAATGTATGATGCAAGACAAACTGTAACGACCCAAAGTTTTCTATTTAATTTAATGTCGCCACCGTATACATATCATGAAAATTGAATGCGGAAATACTTCATTTAAACTTTCATAAATCATCACCTCCATCTTAAGAGAAAACACCTTAAAAAAAGGACACAACAAAAGACTAAATAAAATAATAAACATTTAAATTAAAAATATCATATTCTAGCCTATGTCTAAGAAAATAAATACGACTACCTTATGTGTGTGCCATGGTCTCAACTTGCGATGCTGTCGTCAACAATAGAGGAATGTCTTGCCTTAACTTGAAATAAAGGTAGCACACGACTTGAGTATTTAAAGCAATACTCAATAATTGACCCCTACTATCGGAGGTTAAATGCAAGAACATGTGAATGTAATGAGGGGACCTATCATATCAGTCTGTTTTCCTACGGCACTATCCTAACAGGCAGCTTGGATGTGTACCATATACTCTACACACAGTCCATACGTGCGAGTATGGGCTCACCAGTCAGTTCGCACACCATTGGGCCCCTTTTCTTTTCGGGCGAGCCTGCTCTGGCGGCTCCTTATGCTAGACACCCATTAGAATTAGTAACCGTCATGACAGCATTATGTAAAACATAATGATACTTCACCTGCCTAGTGGTTTACGCATCTGTGACCTCGTGATGACATAGGGGTATCCTCCAATGCATGAGCACATTCATTTCTAATTTTTCAGTTCTCATATCATACGTAATTATAACGAGGTTATATTTCATGTCATTTATCCCGATTTCATGTCATTCATATCATGTTATATACACAAAATTTAGGAGATATAACATAATGTTCCATGATTTTAACATAGCATTTCATCACACATATCATACCATAACATATCGCATCGCAATATATCATATCATAAATATGTCAATTTATCACATATCTCCTACCATAACATATTTTATATCCTATCACAAATATATATATTCATCATTCACATGTCGTATCATAATCATATCAAATTGTAAACACTTCATGGTCATATCGTTCCCTAACATATCATAGCCTTAACGTTCTTATACATATCACAATTATATGGTTACATAAATGTATCTTAGTCATAACGTTACAGGAATGTTCTAACGCTATCGTTTTATCAATCTATCATAATTTTATCCCTTTCTACCCTTAATCTAATCGTATTCTTTTATCAGTCGATTATGACCATATCGTTTTTATCAATCTCTCATATCCATAGCATTTCGATACGTAACCTAACCTTAACATGACATGAACATATCTTACTCCTACCATTACATTACATTTAGTGCATCATTCTCGTATCCTATCTCAAACATATCATTAATCACATTGTACCGTAAGTATTATAATACAATTCACATATTATAACATATACATAACATATCATAAGCATATCGATTCACATACAATTCACACATATCAAAATATATGACATGTGCAGAATTACGAAGTACGTGTCAACATCAAATATAATCATGTCGATAGTAAGACCACTTACTTGATTAGCTTAGACTGGTGTTACCAATTTGTCATTAATGAAAATTTGATTTTGTCTTTTGCATCTAAGTCAATTTACGTGAACCCATAATATCAATTTCAAGTTAAAATCTCTCTATTTTATGATGATCTAGGGTTAGATTTCATCTAGTGTTAGATTTCATCTGGTGTTAGATTTCATGGGAATATTGCATGAGTAATTACTCATGGGAATGTTTATAATAGTTGTTCCTTTTCTCTCTCTTTTACTCAATTTAAGCCATAAACGAATGATTCTTCTTACATGGAAAAATGGCATATTATAATGAAAACCCCTTTTGTTTTTACATTTTTGTTGGGGCCACTCAAATTATGGATTGGCTATACCAAAAAGCTGATGGCCTCTCACTTTGAATTCAAAAGCCTATGTTTCAATAGCCTTCTCTGCTTTTCTTTTTTCTCGATCCTAAACTCTGAACTCTAACATAAAATATCATACATATGACAAGTGTATGGTAGGAATACGTGTCATCCTACATAGTACAATTCATCCAACCAAATCGATAGAAGCCACTTACTTAATTGTCCTAAGCCAGAATCACTCAACTTTGAAGGGTTAAAAACATGGAGATTAATACCAAAAACCCTATTTCGAGCCTGAATGAGCTGCTTAAGCCGAGTGTGAGCCGCACACAGGGAATTGAACAGATAAGCGAGCTGAGATGAGTCACCACTGAACGGCTAAATCACGCACACCGTACATGGGTTACGAAGAAAACATGCGAGTTGTGAGTCGAGTCATTGGGTGGATCGAGAGTGCGTGCGGGTCAACTTTCGCAATATGCTGGGTTGGCCAAAGACACGATATGGGACGGGCTCGTGAGTGAAGATTGGGCTACAATATAGACTCTTTCTTAGAGTTGTATCAATTACCACCCTAAATTTTTACAAGAAAATCAATTTAAACTCTTTCTTAGAATTTGGTTTTAAAATTGTTAATACATAACTTTTGTATGTGTATACGTGAGTAATTTTTTCTGAAAAAAAAAAGAAAAAGAAAAAAACTATATAGATAGTAACAATCTTCTATTAAATTTGAGTGAATTTTTGTTTGCTCTTATTCTTCTATTTTTCTCTAGGTGATAAATTTTCTTTATACTTTTGTGGAATCTATATTCGCTTGCATTTATCTTCAATTAATTTTATGAAAGTTGCAATATACGTTTCTAGATTTAACCTTTTAAATTTTGTATAGGATAGAATTAAGCTATATTCTCAACAAAATTACACTATTTATTATTATATAATAAAACTAAATGTAAAAGATAAAAATTAACTCATAAATAATTATAATAAAAAAGACACTTTCCTAAAGTAAACATTCCTATTCTTATTCCTATCTTTAATTTTAATGTAAATAATATAAAGAGAACTTTATCTTTTAAGAAAATTACTATAAAAGGAGTATGCCCTAAAGGGTTAGAAGGCATTGGCTATCAATACAACCCTTTTGGCCAAACAAACTCAACAAAAGACTAAGCTAAGCATTTCTGATGGCTCAAGTGTGTCCTTTTGGTATGTTCTTCATATCACATATTTTTGTAATTAGTTTCCAGATGGTTTAATAGAGCGGTTTGTAAACTTTAAGGTTGTCGTATAACTCTTTTTAAATGTTGGAGTTATCTATGAATATAGATAATACCAAGAGACATCAATCATACAATATACTTCAATGAAGATGTGAAGAAAAGGTTGTCAAAATTATCAAAAAGATGTTTCAATTCATGCTACATTGAAGAAGAATGAAGTTTGATTGTTGTAAATTTTGGGTGGGTTACAATTTAGAGTAATTTAGAGTTATTGTATTTTAAGACTTGTTATTTAATTTCGGTTACATTTACATAATGGCTAATTATGGCCATAAAGTAGGAATGTTACAACTCTTGGAATACCTTTCGTAGTTTCATTTTTGAGGCTATATAAAGCCATGTATGTTGTATTTGTAAGGTAGACTTGGAAAATATAGTTAAAGAGCATTTGTGCTTTTCTTTAGCCAATGGCTAAGTTTCTTTGCAATTCTATGTAGTTTAGATTGCATGTAGAATCATTCAAACTCGACATGATCAATCTTGCTTGTGGAGTGATTCGAATCTCAAACAAGTGTTTGAGATATTTGATCAACAAGAGTCATTCAAGCTAGACATGATCGATCTTGTGGAGTGATTCGAATCTCAATCAAGTGTTCTTGCCTTGAGATATTCGATCAACAAGGTAATTCGAATCTTATTCCCCTTGTAGTTGATTCCTTATCTTATCAGATTTTCTTTCCAACTGAAAAATAACCTAATTAAATAGATAGGCAAATTTTCAATAAAATAAGTGAATTTTTTTTTGGAGAATAATAATATTATTTAGAGTTTTTTAATTGATTTTTAATTAAAATCAAGTGAAAATAATTATCACTTGCTATGAATTTTTATTTTTTAAAAAATTATATCATGTGAATATGCTTGTAACAAATTTAATATGAATATTTGTTTTAAATAGGAAAAAGTAAATGGCCAGAACTTGTGGGCGTAAAATTTTCGGTTGCTGCTGAAGTAATAGAAAGGGAGAATCCCAACGTCAAAGCACAAAAGATTCAAGTTGGAAGTCCAAGAATTTTAAATTTCAATCCTTCACGAGTTTGGGTTGATGTCGATGATGATGATATAGTTGTTTTGGTCCCTATAATCGGTTAAAAATATATACATGTATTAATATAAATATATGAAATTACTAATAAGGTAGTATCCAACTACCACTTTTAATTATTGAATTTTCCAATGCTCTTCACTATTTATGCTAAACTACTACGTTCTAATTCACCCGATCAATTTCATTAAGAATTTATGTTTTATGTCATTGGAATTATATTGTAACGACCCGAAATTTTCTACTTAATTTAAGGTCACTACTGTATACATATCATGAACATTGAATGCGAAAATACTTCATTTAAACTTTCATAAAACGTCACTTTCATCTTAAAGCACAGCCATAGACGTATGTGTTTTGAAAATACTTTTAAAAATGACACAACAAAAGACTAAATAAAATAAATAAACGTTTGAATTAAAAACTTCCTATTCTAGTCTAAGTCTAAAAAAATAAATACGACTACCCTATGCATGTGCTATGGTCTCTAGTTGCGATGNTATCATACATATGACAAGTGTATGGTAGGAATACGTGTCATCCTACATAGTACAATTCATCCAACCAAATCGATAGAAGCCACTTACTTAATTGTCCTAAGCCAGAATCACTCAACTTTGAAGGGTTAAAAACATGGAGATTAATACCAAAAACCCTATTTCGAGCCTGAATGAGCTGCTTAAGCCGAGTGTGAGCCGCACACAGGGAATTGAACAGATAAGCGAGCTGAGATGAGTCACCACTGAACGGCTAAATCACGCACACCGTACATGGGTTACGAAGAAAACATGCGAGTTGTGAGTCGAGTCATTGGGTGGATCGAGAGTGCGTGCGGGTCAACTTTCGCAATATGCTGGGTTGGCCAAAGACACGATATGGGACGGGCTCGTGAGTGAAGATTGGGCTACAATATAGACTCTTTCTTAGAGTTGTATCAATTACCACCCTAAATTTTTACAAGAAAATCAATTTAAACTCTTTCTTAGAATTTGGTTTTAAAATTGTTAATACATAACTTTTGTATGTGTATACGTGAGTAATTTTTTCTGAAAAAAAAAAGAAAAAGAAAAAAACTATATAGATAGTAACAATCTTCTATTAAATTTGAGTGAATTTTTGTTTGCTCTTATTCTTCTATTTTTCTCTAGGTGATAAATTTTCTTTATACTTTTGTGGAATCTATATTCGCTTGCATTTATCTTCAATTAATTTTATGAAAGTTGCAATATACGTTTCTAGATTTAACCTTTTAAATTTTGTATAGGATAGAATTAAGCTATATTCTCAACAAAATTACACTATTTATTATTATATAATAAAACTAAATGTAAAAGATAAAAATTAACTCATAAATAATTATAATAAAAAAGACACTTTCCTAAAGTAAACATTCCTATTCTTATTCCTATCTTTAATTTTAATGTAAATAATATAAAGAGAACTTTATCTTTTAAGAAAATTACTATAAAAGGAGTATGCCCTAAAGGGTTAGAAGGCATTGGCTATCAATACAACCCTTTTGGCCAAACAAACTCAACAAAAGACTAAGCTAAGCATTTCTGATGGCTCAAGTGTGTCCTTTTGGTATGTTCTTCATATCACATATTTTTGTAATTAGTTTCCAGATGGTTTAATAGAGCGGTTTGTAAACTTTAAGGTTGTCGTATAACTCTTTTTAAATGTTGGAGTTATCTATGAATATAGATAATACCAAGAGACATCAATCATACAATATACTTCAATGAAGATGTGAAGAAAAGGTTGTCAAAATTATCAAAAAGATGTTTCAATTCATGCTACATTGAAGAAGAATGAAGTTTGATTGTTGTAAATTTTGGGTGGGTTACAATTTAGAGTAATTTAGAGTTATTGTATTTTAAGACTTGTTATTTAATTTCGGTTACATTTACATAATGGCTAATTATGGCCATAAAGTAGGAATGTTACAACTCTTGGAATACCTTTCGTAGTTTCATTTTTGAGGCTATATAAAGCCATGTATGTTGTATTTGTAAGGTAGACTTGGAAAATATAGTTAAAGAGCATTTGTGCTTTTCTTTAGCCAATGGCTAAGTTTCTTTGCAATTCTATGTAGTTTAGATTGCATGTAGAATCATTCAAACTCGACATGATCAATCTTGCTTGTGGAGTGATTCGAATCTCAAACAAGTGTTTGAGATATTTGATCAACAAGAGTCATTCAAGCTAGACATGATCGATCTTGTGGAGTGATTCGAATCTCAATCAAGTGTTCTTGCCTTGAGATATTCGATCAACAAGGTAATTCGAATCTTATTCCCCTTGTAGTTGATTCCTTATCTTATCAGATTTTCTTTCCAACTGAAAAATAACCTAATTAAATAGATAGGCAAATTTTCAATAAAATAAGTGAATTTTTTTTTGGAGAATAATAATATTATTTAGAGTTTTTTAATTGATTTTTAATTAAAATCAAGTGAAAATAATTATCACTTGCTATGAATTTTTATTTTTTAAAAAATTATATCATGTGAATATGCTTGTAACAAATTTAATATGAATATTTGTTTTAAATAGGAAAAAGTAAATGGCCAGAACTTGTGGGCGTAAAATTTTCGGTTGCTGCTGAAGTAATAGAAAGGGAGAATCCCAACGTCAAAGCACAAAAGATTCAAGTTGGAAGTCCAAGAATTTTAAATTTCAATCCTTCACGAGTTTGGGTTGATGTCGATGATGATGATATAGTTGTTTTGGTCCCTATAATCGGTTAAAAATATATACATGTATTAATATAAATATATGAAATTACTAATAAGGTAGTATCCAACTACCACTTTTAATTATTGAATTTTCCAATGCTCTTCACTATTTATGCTAAACTACTACGTTCTAATTCACCCGATCAATTTCATTAAGAATTTATGTTTTATGTCATTGGAATTATATTGTAACGACCCGAAATTTTCTACTTAATTTAAGGTCACTACTGTATACATATCATGAACATTGAATGCGAAAATACTTCATTTAAACTTTCATAAAACGTCACTTTCATCTTAAAGCACAGCCATAGACGTATGTGTTTTGAAAATACTTTTAAAAATGACACAACAAAAGACTAAATAAAATAAATAAACGTTTGAATTAAAAACTTCCTATTCTAGTCTAAGTCTAAAAAAATAAATACGACTACCCTATGCATGTGCTATGGTCTCTAGTTGCGATGTCGTCGTCAGCCGTACAAGAATGTCTTCTAACACACGAACTCCGACGAGAAACTTGAAACCTAATTTTTCCCCTTGAAGTTGAACTTTCGAAATTTGATTGAGGATCTTAGAGACCAAATTTTGAGATGAGGTAGAAGAGAAAAATGCTTAAGAATATCTCACGAACTAAAGAAAAATGGTCAAAGTCAACCCGGGAGGGATAATTTGGTCCTTCTGTCATCTTCCTCCTTAAGACCCTGAAATGGAGATTAGTAAAAGATGAATAAAAGAAAAGAAATAAAAAGAGTTGAGCCTCATTAAGGGGAACATACTTTGTTCGNAAGAAGTTTCTGGAGAGAAGGAGAAGTAACCGCCACTTCGGATCCGGTCACGAGTAGTCCAATTCCAGCTGAGATTTCTTCACAAATTCTTTATAGAACCTATCGAAAGCATTTTGGATCATTGAGTCGTCCAATACCGTCAAGGAACGAGAAAAATTCGTAGGTAAGTTCTTGTACCTTTGTTTTCGGATTTTCCTCATATCTGTGTGAAATATTGAGAGTTAGATTCTGAAATTTGAGTTTGTTAATTTAGAGAGGATTGCACTCATAATCCATGAAGGAGGTCTTGATCGATTCAGATCGAAAATAGAAGTTTCGGCTTTCACCGATGTAAGTATTGATGTTTCTTGACAACTTTGGACTAAGTTTATTATCTCTGTGGTTAGAAATAAATTACAAGAAAAATATCTACACGTGGAGGGATATGAGATCTACAAATCTTGTGAAGAAATTATGTTAATCGGAGTTGTGTAGAAAGAATTACGAAAATACAAATTTTTTTTTTAAAAATAATCGGTTTTCTAGTAAATCGTAGAGATCGAGAGGAAGGAGACGAACGACGGAGAGACGCGTGTCAGGCAGAGACAGGGTCGCGCATCGCCGAAATGATGGGACACGTGTAAACGTGTAATGGCGGAGAAATATTGCGTTAGGTAGAGTTTGAAGGCCGGCGCTCGCTACCAGATCCGTGAACCCGCGTGCGACCCAAACCCGTCAACTGACTAGACACTGCATTCGCCATGCGTCAGCGTGGGAAAAACCATAGGAATCTGCGCGCGTCCAGAATCGAACGCACACCCTGGCTCTCAGTGGACCAGTCAGCCCTTGCCACATGGCGACCCCTCAGCGCGTGACTTTATCCTCTCAACGTGTCCGCACGCGCACGTGGGAAATCCCTCCAGCGCGTGGGGCGCGTGAACCTGCGTGATCTATCAGCGAACTTTAAAGAGTTTTGAAGCTCTTAATTAGTCGAAAAGTAAGCTTCGAAGGGCACGCTTCATTCCTGTAAGTAACCACACAGAATTAGGAAGTAATACTTGTAGGGTGCGCTTGGTTTTGCATGCATGCTAGAGCAAATTACCCCTAGGAGGCTAGATTTAATGATCCTCTGTACTTGGAAAATTAAATATATACCTGTTGGGCTTGCTGCCTTAATTAGATTTCGTACTCGATGTTTGTATGCTTGCTGGACTATCTTACTACTACTTTTATATGTTCATACTATGTTGGTGGACGGGAGGATTTGTGTATCTGCGCTCCGGGTGTTGATGGATGTTACCGCCCCGTTGAGCTTGTATGACTGAATGCATTGTCAATCATACATAAACTCTTATTGAATGATTGTGTGAACTTATGATATGAATGATACGTTGTATTATTGTGTTATGCCTAGGGTGTACTATTGTAGGAATTGAATTGGGTTTAGCTGGGGGACCCTCTTGATGTTACGGTCAGTGGTGTCGTGAGGGACGCTTAGAGGGAGAGACCCTTTAACCTTGGATTGTTATGGTAACGTTTCAGATTTTTCCATTTTTGCCTTATTTGGTTGATTTTTATTTTTATTTCTATATATGACCAGATATTATGTTATGCATTTATTCGGGTGGAAAATGTACAATTTTCAACAAGGAACTTATTACCTAGAAATAAAATAAATAATTAAATGTAATCTCCCAAAAAATAGAAGGATTCGTGCTAAACTTTTATTACTTAACACGAACCTTCCTATTTCTCTGATTTTCCTTATCCTAAAACCCTAAATTGCAAATGTCTTCATATTATTTTTATATTCCCATGCCCAACCTTTAACCTCCCTTGAAAACGATTTTCTCTCCTAACTTTCCTCTGGAATCTTGGGGTTGCTCTTCGGAGGAAGAATCGGGCAAGGAAGGCAAGGTTTTTGGAATAGGGTCGACCCGCAGCAGCTCCGGCTGCTTCGCACACGTACACAGTGCGGGTCGGCTCGCAGTGTACAAAATTGGCTCGGTTCCGTCAATTCCCGCTGCTCGACTTGGCGGCTTAGTTGGCCGGCTCGACAACGAGGCTTAGCGGCAAGGTATCACTATAATATATTGATTCCAAGGTTTTTGACCCTTCCGAAGCCGTTGCTATCCTCAGTTTTACCATCTAAGGTCAGTATGGTCTCTAAACGTTAAAGACAGATTAGGTCGGGGGTTTATTTTGATAAATAGCATGAGGTTTAGCTAGGGTATGTTATGAAAGGTTCTAAGTTTTTATGTGGTTATCATAGGACGTACTTAACAGCTGGGATTAGCTCGTTGTGAGTAACTTCAACCAAGACCATCGAGGTAAGTGACCTTACTGTTGGAGTTAGTTTACTACGTGTTGTATGATGGCGCGTGCCCTGTGGCCCCTGCACTGCATGCACCATATTTATGTGATATGATTATGTGATGTATAGATTGTGTTGACCGTAGACTGTGTATGTTATGTGATGTATGAATTATGTTGACTGTTGACTGTTTATGTTATGTGAAGATATGAATGAGATGTTAGTATTATATGCAAGGATTATGTTGATCGATGCCATGGATACGTATTATTGAGTCATGCCATGAGATGTTTATGCAACTAGAATGTACTTTCATGTTATGTAATATGCCACGTAATGTAAGAAACGTATATGTGATTTTAGCACTGCTTATGTAATGCCATGTTAGATATGTTAAGGGACCTCATGCATATATATATATATGTCACGTGCATCGGGATTCTTCCCCTTTATGATACGAAAAAATGAAATACGATATTTATGTTCACCATGATATCATGCGGGCCCTTTTCTATTTTGTGGTGTCCGGCTACGTGTAACACATTGTGCTCGACCAAGTCAGGCCCAGGGGGTATGTTTACGAGCCCGCTTGGTGGGTCCATGTACACGTACATGGGCCATGTGTGAAGGAGTACCACGCATCCAACCCTACTCGGAATAGAAAAGAGCACAAGACTATGAAAAGTTTATGAAAAGTTAGGTCCCGCTCATATGTTGCATGTGTTTGCATTTCTAACCCCAACAATGGGGTGACTTACTGAGTATTTCATAAAATACCCAAGCCACGTGCTACCTACATTTTTCAGGTAAAGGTAAGGCACCAATGTACGCTGGACGGCAGAGTTGAGGTCACCATGGAAATTGGAGATGAGATATTTTTAGGAGTTTACTTTCATTAGATTGTTTTAAGTTATAACATTCAGTATTGTTTTATTTGGATTTATTTTGAATTCAGTATTGAAGGTTTATCTTCGGAGTTTAGGTTTTGTTTTTGACTCATGAATCTTTATGAAAGACTCTTGCAAGGTTATTTATGACGAGCTTCCGCTTAATGAGCTATGTATGCATGGGTGACATCACTTATAAATTTAAAGAAAATTAGGTACGTTACAGTTATGGACTTGGAAGTTTTGATTGAGTGAATCTGGAAGCCAGGGCCCCAAACTCAATAGTTTTAACTACCCTCGTGACATAGAGAACCATGTTAGGACCACCTCTAAGCCGACAGTAGCTGGTATAGCATTCGAGTATACTGCACTTTCCTTCCTACTCCAGTGTGGTACTGTTAAGTTAGGCGAGACACCAGTTAGGGAGGTATTACTCTTCCCTTCCTAGTTCGGTGTGGTACTGTTGAGCTTGACGAGACGCTTGTTAGGGAAGTGTTACTTAGTGGTAGATCGACTACGTAAGATGTTGATCACGCGGGTGGGTCAAGCTCACCTGCATGATGAGTTCGTCTTGTGGAAGGACGTTGACCATGCAGTGACTAATTCTAGTTGGGTTGTACGAGGGGTACATGTAGTTATGAGGGAGCACCTCATCCTCAAGCGCTGAATATCGCTTTAAGGGTTAAGTCCTTCCACCCCGAACTTGAGAGTAATGAGACTCTAGGGTCTAGAGCATAGTTGGTGGTTCTCTCCAAAACTTGGATGCGATTAAGAGCATACAAGTAGGCTGTTTACTCAGTATATTTTTATACTCACCTCGTTTCCTCTTTTTTTTTCAGGTATTGGTCAAGGTGGGGAGGTGTTTGAGAGCTGCACTGTCACAGAGGGGTGTCGTTCCGGAGCGTCAGTCCCTTGTCGATCTTCTAGAGTCTTTTGTATATTTCATTTTATATTTGTAATTTCTTTTTTAATAATTTGAAACAAAACTTTTCTCTCTTTAAAACAATTAAATGGTATTTTTATCTTTTATTTTACTTTTCTTTCCTTTTTCTTTTCTTTTTGTTTGTTTTCGATTTCTTCTTTTTGGTCACAATCCAAGTTTTAAAGCTTCGAAAATCGGGTTGTGACATGTCTTATCTTAACTTGAAATAGAGGTAGCACGTGGCTTGAGTATTTAAAAAAATACTCGGTAAGCGACCCACTCTTTGATGTTAAATGCAAGAACATGCGAATGCAATGATGGGACCTATCATATCAGTTTATTTTGTCTACTGTACTATTCTAACGGATAACCTGATTGTATACCATATAATCTACCCACAGTCCATATGAGATCCTAGAGAAGTGTCTAATGTGTGATTTTTGAATTGTTCTCTCAACTTTGATGTTAGGAAATAGTGATAGTCATAGAAACTAAATCTCAAATAGCCTATAAGTTTAAATTAAATGTCAATGTTGTTTGTTGTTTAATTTAATATTTGGTAACATTTTCTAAGTTGACATTAGGAAAAAATACAAATAATCACATAAAATTGAATAAAACTAGCTACGTATAAAAATTGAAAATAACGTAAAGTAGAAATGTCCTATGCTAACCTATATGCTACTAAATGGAAATGCAAACTAACCAATACTAACCGTTTACTAAATTCAAATTGCAAACTACTCTATGCGTGTCACGGTCTCCTAAGTTGTGATGCCACCTTCCGTCGTACAGGAGAACCTTGCCTTTACTTGAAAAACTAAGATAGCACAACCTTTACCTGAAAAACTAAGAGTAGCACATGACTTGAGTATTTTAAGAAATACTCAGTAAGTGACCCTCCTATCGGTGTTAGATGCAAGCACATACAACCATGAGTGAGATCTATCATATCAATCTATATTCCTACGGAGGCTATCCTAAGCGGGTAACTGGATTGTATTTACTATTCTACACATGGCCCACATCTACGAGTATGAACCCACCAGTCGGTTCGTACACCTCCTCGGCCCCTTTCTTGTCGGGCGAGCATTCTTTAGTAGTTGTTGATGTCGGACACTCATTAGGAATAGTTGCCATCATAGCAACATTATGGTAAATATAATGATCGTTTTCTTGCTTCGTAACATATGTGTCCGCACCATCGTAAAAGGAGAAGGGGGATCCCTAGATGCATAAACACACAATGATGCATGAGAACCCAACATTTTTCCTTTCATTATCTTGTATAACAACCCCTCTAGCGTTTTCTTTTATATCATATCATTTTATCATAACTTCGTTGCGTATATCGGGGTTACGCATTATGCCTATTCTTCAAATTGCATGTCAATCATAACATATATCATTCATGTTGAATATATGTCACATCATAAATTTATCATATCTTCTAATAGATCAAATCATATCATGCACATAATATATCATATATCATAACGTTCACATAACATTTCAACATACAAACCTAGGCCAACCAAATAAGTGTCTACTACGATAACCTACATCAAGCACCCGGAGTGCGGATACACAAAATTCCCTTCTCCAATCTAGCATGACAATATACAAGCAGTATAAAAGCGAACAATTCAACATACAAGGTTCAATTCCACATCCAAATATAAGAGAATATAATCATGCGATTAACTAATACTCCTAAGTACAAGTTATATCGGGCTAGCTCTAGGATTGGTTTTACTAGTATGCATGCAAATCCAAGCGATCCCTACGAGTATTACTTCCTAGAAGTCAGTGTGGTTACTTACAAGTCTGGCGAGTGCCTTTCCGAATACGATTTCAAGTCAAGGTGTCCAAAAATTCCAAATTTTCGATTGTAGGGCCAAGTTCACATTAAATAAGGATGGCATTGAAATCGAGATGAAAAATTGATGAACGAGCATCAGACAAACCGAAAATCGGGCTTAATAGTCTTCACAACCTACTTCTCTAATATAATTTTCTTATATTTTCGGTAATCATATGTCATGTTTAAACTTGTGGAAAAGTGTGTATTCTTACCAAAAATGACAACTTCAAATACATAGGTTGTGACGTGATTCTTGGACGAGTGTCAACACGAGACTTGTGTGAATCCTTTGCTAGACCACCATATACAAATATTAGATCCTAAAACCATCTCCCGTTCTTGGAGAAAAATCTTGGAGAAAAATCTGAAACTAGAGACTCCCAAGGGTGTGGAAACCTTTATACGGGTGTGGAAACCTTCCCCTAGACACGTTTTAAAATCTTGAGGGGATGCTGGACACCTTTATAAGGGTGTGGAAACCCTCCCCTAGACCCGTTTTAAAATCTTAAGGGGATGCCCGAAAGAGAAAGCCTAAAGAGACAATATCTGCTAGCTATGTTTATTCAAGCTTATCAAAAACCTTTAAAATATATTTCTTTTGCTACCCAAAAACCTTTTAACCATGCTTATCTTCAACTTCTTATCAAATATCATCAAGAACCTTGAAAAAAGAAAAAAAAAATTTAAGGTTATGGTTTTTTTTTTTTTTTTT